>NC_044916.1:15153068-15225028 GCF_003576645.1 Ipomoea triloba | reverse complement strand
GGGGGGGGGGGGGGGGGGGGGGGGGGGGGGGGGGGGGGGGGGGGGGGGGGGGGGGGGGGGGGGGGGGGGGGGGGGGGGGGGGGGGGGGGGGGGGGGGGGGGGGGGGGGGGGGGGGGGGGGGGGGGGGGGGGGGGGGGGGGGGGGGGGCGTTAAGATGCTTTGTGTTCTAATCCTTGTTTATTTATCACGAGAGTGACTCATAGATTTGGATTCTTACGTGTATCCTCTCAGTTCCTTGGTTTTGTGATTTTTCCTCAGTCCTTAGGTTGTGTTATGCATCTAGAAGATAATGTTACAACTTGAGTCCTATTTCTTTATTTTGTGTTTATCTTTGTGTATATGTGTTAGTTTAACTATTTCCTTTAAATTGTTGTTTGCTTAGCTTCTTGTTGATTTCCTTAAGCTATTTCCTAGTTGTGATTACATATTGTGTGCCATAAACCCCAATCCCCTAAGAACGACATTTTACACCCGTACATTCACCATCACCCATTTTTGCTACAATAAAAAATTGGCGCTGTTGCTGGGCATTGGCAATTTGGTGGTTTTATGTGATCGCTTGTTTTACTAGCATTAGAGTTTATGGAGTCTTAAGAGACTAAGCTTTTTCTTTCTTTTTTGTTTGTTTTTATTGTTTAAAGAGCTAATTTCCTTACCTTGACTGAGTTTTGGTTGAAGGATCTTTACTTTGTGCATTCACTCTTATTTGAAAAGGAAAAGCTTTGACCGCTCAATCAAGAATTTTTAATTATGGAGGGGTATGATTTCCAAGAGCAAAGAATGACATTGCCCGATTTCATCAAAATGGGTATAAAGACCTTCCAAGGTGGTCCACTTCAATCATTCCTTTCTTATTCTAAGTGGTGTTCCTATTGTGGTGAAGCTCATGCATTGGAGAGTTGCTACAAGTTAAACTCCACAATATAAGCACCACCTCCTCAAAATTGCCAACCTTTCCCTTAAGAGTTTGGTGTTAATATGAGTCAAGAAGTTCCTCAAGAAGACACTTTTCAAGCTTTGGAGCCACAATCTTCATGGTGTGCTATATGTGGTGGAGTTCATGCATTGGAAAGTTGCCATATGTTGACTCCTACCTACCAAATGCCTCATCAAGATAATCAACAACAAGCTTTGGAATATAATTTCAATTCCAATCAAAAAGCTTTTCAAGGAGGTGTACCACCAATGTTCATGCCATAACCTCTTTGGTGTGCCATATGTGGAGGACCACATGAAGCCTGAAAGATGCTACATCTTTGATCCTAATTTCCAACATCAAGGCCAAGTTCAAGGACCTTCACTTCAAGAACCTCAAGAACAATATCAAGACCAATTTCAAGAAGTTCCTTACCAAGAACCTCAATAAGAACACCACCCATTTGATCAAGAGCCCAAGATGAAGTTTATGATGGCCAACATGCTTATGCAAATGAACGAGCTACAATTCAACTAGACAACATGATGACTCAAAGACAAAGTTTGGCAACTCATGAATCCATTAAAAATAGTTTTCCAAAGGGGAGGTTCTACAAGAGCTGCTCTTACCAATTGAAGGTCATTTGGTTGAAGAAAATAAAAAGCAAGGTGAGGACATTGATGGTGAAGATGAAGATGGTGAGGTCTATGATGAATGCATTGAGATAGAGACATCGAGTTGGGGAGAAAGTGTAGAGTTGCAAGATAATGATGATAATGAGCAACTTGAAGATGGTCCAAGTGAAGAAGTGCTCAAGAATGATGAAATTGATGAAATTTGTGGCACAATGAAGAATGCTCTTCAATGGATGACACTCCCTTGGGTGAGAACTTTAGAATAACTTGGGAATCTGGAGGTGCCAATGTTTTTTAAGGTGGAGGCCCCCATTGGCCTATATCCATATCCAAGGATTCTTACTTCTTTTGGTGCATAACGAAGACCCAAGGTTTCCATTACTTGCTCAAGAAAAGAGAAATCAAGAAAAAATAGGAATGAAGTGTGATACCCGAGATTTTTTCTTTCATTTCCATCTAGTTGAAATTCCAAAATTATCCCTAATTCTTTTCCAATATTCATTTGGTCCCTAATCCATGTTCATTAAAGTCTACTCTCATGTTCATATCTATTGGAATTACAAACTCTATTCATTTGGACCAACTAGTTGTTAAACTACCTAGAATATTATTATAATTATAATATAATATTTCTTTTCTTGAATTAGGTGATATATATGTATAAATTAATTTTTAATATTAGATATACTTATATACGTATGTATGGTATGATGTGTGTGTATATATATATATATATATATATATATATATATATATATATATATATATANCATAAATCTCTAGATTGGGAGTTACAAGAGAGTGATTGAGAGTTTTTCAAATTAGTGATTCTATCCTATTTATTCTCATTCAAAGGGGTGAATATTTATCTAGTCTTCCTCTCTCCTCTTTCTCTTGGCCGAAGAAAACATCACAAAGAAAAAAAAAATTCTTCTTCTTCTTTCTTTTGATTGAAATCCATCTTGGGAAGCAAAGTCTTGATAAAGGTGGTGAATCAAACCAACAAGGGTTAGAAGAGGATTTTCTAGGATATATACCTACAGTTTTCAAGTAAGTGGATTTTACTCTCTTTGCTTGCCCTTTAATTTTAGGTATTGTTCTACTTGGTGGATGATATTTTATGTATGATCATGTGTTGTTCTTATGAGGAAATTGTTAATTTGTTGATTACCCAAGTAGATCATACCACCTTGATTTCAAGAAAATTTTTGGAATATCTTGATTAAAACTCTATTTTATAAAATTCTTTTATATATGTGTGGACTGAAACATATGTGTGTATATTCTAAATATCTATGTATATATTTCTATGTTTTAGTATACGTAAGTGTACACTATGTGGATAAAAAAATTAAATATAAATATATATATATGCGTGATTCTGTGTACGTGTGTTCTTATATATATATATATATATATATATATATATATATACTTTCTTTTATTATAAATATGTACGTACGGTAGTTTATATATATATATATTAAAAAATATATATGATTGCTTTGCTATATACGTACGTATATATATATGTCTACTATACACGTATGGTGTGTATCTAAAAGTATATATATAATTAGTGTATGTGTTTATGAGTACGTATTATAGTTATTATAAAAAAATATTTATTTATTAAATTTTATGAAGTACGGTAGTGTGTAAAAAAATTATTTATATAGTTTCTTATATATAAGTACGTACGGTGGTTTATATTTAAAAAAAAAATAAAATAAATAATAATAGTAATAATATATGATGCCGGTGCCGTAGATAGTAGTATGTACATAATCTTATGATATTTATTTATATTATTATTGTTAAGAGTTTATTAATGAATGACGTAGGATTGCTTTATTGGAAATATGTGTAACACCCCACTTTTTCAACTTAAGAAAATACAGATAAAATTTTTTTTTTAATTACAAATAACTTTTACAATAGCGGAAGCTTTCTACAACAAGAAAGGAAAAAAAAAGTGTTATGCAACGTTCGAGTATCTCATACTCAAACGCACAGGCTAAAACCACTATAATTATAACCCCATCTCTAAACACATTATAATAAATCAAGTACTAAAAATTCTAGAACAAGTTCTAAAATTCTTTAATAATTAAAAGAAAATCCAATACATTTAATCTAATAAAATGAGTCGCTCTCATGCTCAATGCTCCAAATTTTCATGCAATCATCACCTGCAAAATTAACTAAAGGGGAAGGTCAGCACGACGGCGGGTAAGACTTACTCCACCCGGTAAAACATTTTTGCACATAACATCTTGGAGCACATTGGAGCATATAATAACACATTAACCCCATACAATATTTTATACTCTTCCACATAATCATTTTTAATCCGTTAGAATATACTCATTCTCAATTCAATCAATTTATCATGGATTCTAATTTCATATGACATTCATAATCAATAATAATCAAATAATCATTTAATTCCTCATAAAATATTATACTTTCACAACTTATCATTTTCATAAATAATAGAAATCCAATACCAATTCACTCACATAAATAATTATTTAACTCCACATAATATTCCATAATATCCACATTTTTTCCACTTTCATAAATAATAGGATTTAATCCTTTATTTACCATAATATACTTCTCAAAAGTCATATTCTCAAATTTCTTAAAAACTTAACTTTGTGCCATACTTGCACACTATAAAATACATATGGAAGCATATCAATCACAAATAAATGGGACAGGGTCCTTTATTCTTAGGCCCTAGTGAACGGTGTTTTCCACACATCCGAACACTCCACATATTTCCCATTTCTAATGGAAACAGGACTCTAACCTTAAGTGTGCACACCCCCGAGTGAGGATTCCAAGCCTCACCGGGAAGTTACTAGCCCTAGTATTCGGGGATTTTTCCTACCAAATACTCCTCAAAACAGGGTACAAAGACCCTAGTGGTAGGCATAACCTAACCACTCCTCAAATCAACAGGACAATAAATGCCTTAGTATCCGGGGATTGTTCCTACCGGATACTCCTCAAACAGGGTATGAACCCTAGTGGTAGGTTTACCCTAACCACTCCACAACAGGGCATAGCCCTAGTATTCAGCATACAACTGAATACTCCACAATTTCCAAGTCACATATCTTCCATAAGTTTTCAAAATATTTTATGTAATAAAATATAGCCCTTAGGCTCTCAAAATCATTTGTTTCATTACTTTGCATATTAGCACTAAATATCAATTATCATAATCTCAATAAATATAATACTTCATTAATTATCATAAATTCACCAAAAATCATAAGTACAAATATTATGTACTCCCCTATCACAATTTCTAAAATAATCCACATATACAATCAAAACACTATCACAATTTCTAAAATAATCCACATATACAATCAAAACACAATAATTTCTTAATTGTCCCATAAATTCATAAATCAAAACACAATAATTTCTTAATTGTCCCATAAATTCATAAATCATGTTTTCACAAAATATTTCTAGTTTCACCATAAATTTCAATTTCACAATAATTCATAATTATATTTTCACCATAAATTTCAATTTCACAATAATTCATAATTATATAAAATTAAATTCACAATTTTCCCAATAATTCATACTTTCATAAAAATTAAATTCACAATTTTCCCAATAATTCATACTTTCATAAAAATTCATATTTTCAACTCATATTTCCACAAGTATTCATACTATCACTATTTCATCATAAATTCAAAATTTATAATATTCAAAAAGTCCATAACTTTAATAAATATTATAAGTTTACTAAACATCATAATTTCAATGATTATAATAAATTCATCAAATACTACAAATATCAATAATATGCATATATTCAAATATTCCACATATATTTCATAATATTCCATATAATTTCAAAAATTATGTAAGTTCATAATAATCATTATAAATATCATAAATCATTCAATAATAATAATAAATCTATTTTAAATAGATTTACATACAATACCACATAAGCATGTATTTATATATATATATATATATATATATATATATATATATATATGTATATATATATATATGTATATATATATATATATTACAGGTAATATATATTCTACTTAATATCCACCTAAATTCATAAATTGTCAATATTTCATGTATCCACAATTTTATCAATCACCAATTTACTCAATAAAAATAATAAATCTATTTCCCATAGATTTATATATGTAAGACACATAAGCACATTGTAAATAATTATTATTTTTGGGGTAAATAATTTTTGAGTAGACATAAGTCTTACCTAAGAGCATTACCCATCATCGACCAAAACTTGCTCACAATTGGATTTGAACTTGTAACCTTCTAAGCATTAGCCCCCAGTCTAACCATTGAGCTACAAACACCTTTGATATAAAATTTTGTAACCTAATCAAAATCTTTATTTACACTACGAATACCATGCATTATTATTATTATTATTATTATTATTATTATTATTATTATTATTAATACCCATTACGTACGGCCAAACCAGATGAAAGCTCTCCATCATCATTTTCCACCATCAACACCGGCGGATCATCACCATCAACGCACCACCGTCGCCGTCGACGGTCGCCGGAGAAGGAAGAAGACACCACCACCGTCGCCGTCGACGGTCGCCGGAGAAGGAAGAAGACACCACCACCGGTCAGTACGCTACCACTATCAACTCCATGGCAGCACCGCCACTACAACGCTGGAGATGAAGGAGTTCACCATTGCTATCACCACACGTCGCCATCACCTCCGGCAAGAGAGAAGAAACGGACGCCGACGAAAGAAGAGAAACGGAGGTCGTCGGGTCTACAAGCTCGCCGGAGAAGAAGAAACGGCCACCATTGCCGCCGCTGGAAAAATCTCGCCGGAGAAGACAGAGAGAGACGGAAGGTTGCCGGTCGTTGCTTCCCAGCCAACCTCCGCCATCGGAAGCCTCCGCCTGGCTGCTTCACCGCCGGTAACGCCATTGCTACCATCGCCACCGCCGGCACTCTCTCTCTCTCTCTGTGTTTACGGCCACTCTCTTCACGAAGAAGATAAAGGAGAACAGCGTGAAGAGATGAACTCTCTCTCCCTTTTCTAATTATCATAACCGTACCCCCTTACCATTTTTATACTAATTATCATTATTATAATAATTATTATGATTAATTATCATTATGTATATACAACATACACACGACATATACTAATCACCCTCATATAATTATATATGTACATCTGTAAACATTAACATATATATTAATATATTAGATTAGAGAAATACATAAATATTATTCACATATGTGCATACTACCACATATAATACACTACACGATCTCTTGTGAAAATTCTCACCATGTAATATATATATATTTAAATATATCCGAATAAAAATATATGGATTAAAAAAAAAAATTTGTTGTCACCCAGATTTGAACCCAAGAACCATCATAACAAACTTAAAGTTTTAACCCATCAAGCTAAACCAATTCTTATAAATTATTTTCGAAATAAATAAATATATACATATACGTTCAAAAATATATATTTTGTAATAAATAATAATTTCTAAAATATAATTTTTTTTTGGCAACAATAAAAAATATTTCAAAAATAATAATAATATTTTCTCAAAAATACTTACAAAATTTCGGGGTGTTACAATATGTATATATATTATAATACTCATGCAATACAAGTATATTTTGTAATGGTATTGAGTAATGATTGTTTTACGTTAATTATGTATCTATATTATAAAATACCAATTGTGTGATATGTGATGATAAGTAAGTCTTATGATTTTTATGAAATTATTGCAAAGGATGAAATGTGACAAAGTGTTGATTTTAGCCTTCTTGTGAAATTTGAGTTGGGTTGGCCCAAGTATGAATTTATTTTTATTAAATTACTATGGAACCTATGAGCAAGCTTTTATGCTAAGTATGGATTTTTTTTTCCTAAAAATATTACTTTGAAAGATTGAGAACTAAGGTGTTGTGAGCAAAGTGAGGTTTTTAACCAAAGTATTACCTTGCAAATTATTATTTTATTTATGATGCTAAAAAGTATTCAAACTAAATATTTTTCAAGTTATGGAAGCTATGTGAAATTGTGAATATTTGATTGGAATTATTTTATGAATTGAGGAGTGCCCGTAAGGAACAATCCTCGGGTACTAGGGCACTATGGTGTGTTCTGTTGAGATGGGTCAGTGTACCCTAATTTCAGGAGTAGTCAGTAGAAACCTTATCCTGGCTACTAGGGCTGGTAACTTCTCGTTGAGGCTTGGAATCCTCATTCGGGGGTGTGCACACTTAAGGTTAGAGTCTGGTTTCCATTAGAAATGGGAAATGTGTGGAGTGTTCGGGTGTGTGGGAAGCATCGTTCACTAGGGCCTAAGAATAAAGGACCCTGTCTCATTTATGTGTGATTGATGCGCTTCCATATGTATTTTGTGGTATGTATTTTGTGGTGTGCAAGTGTGGCATAAATATAAAGTTTATATGAAAATTTTATAAGTGATGATATTGTGAAAAAGATCTATATGATTACTTTACCTTATACTGACAAAATTGAAAATATTTTTAATATGACATTGCAGCCAAGTTGAGCAATTGGTAAAGTATTTTCCCTTATCAAATAATTATTATTAAAATTATTTTTATAGGGGCAAGGAGTCCCTTACTTAGCATGTTATGCTAACCCCTTACTTTCTTGTTATGTTTTGAAATCTCTAAATGAGTAATAGGTGATGTAGAAATATGGTGAAGTATGTTGCTATGAGAGCGATAGAACGTGATGCTTTGGAGGATTTAGAAATAAATGTTATGAACATTAAGAACTTTGATATGTGTTATGTTGTTAAAGACTACGTTGAGGATTGTAATTCTCTTTTGTTTTGGTTTTATTTAAATTAGCCTTAGCACTTAGGTATTGTGGTTGCCTAAGTGTGGCGGTAATGCCCTCAATAAGATTTTGAAAAGCTTCCGCATTCTAAGTTTTGTTTTAAGAATTACTTAATCAATTGGTGAAAATGAGAAAAAAAAATATGCCGTTTTTGGGGGTGTTACATGAAGACTTTGGGATTGGTCAACCTCATATCTACTACCAATAATCAATGTTTAGAAAGAAATCCTTGTTTGACTTGTGGATTAAAAATGGATTTGAGGAAAGATGCATGAAGCTTAGAATAAAGAACATTGGAATCCTAGCATTTAGAGTGGTGGACTTGTGCATAAAAGAGTTTGTTGATAGCCACCACTTGAGGAAATATTTAGAAGACAAGTTTGCTAGGAAAGAGGGAATGTTCTTTCCCGGTTCTCTTGAATGATGGACAAAATTGAGGTTGAGTCGAGCTAGCAACATTAAACTTAGCGCTTCATAGGAAACACCCCATGTTATCTTTCATTTTATTGCATTTTTTCTTCTTTGTTTTTCTTTACACTTTTATTTTTGATATATAATGCTTTCACTTATGCTTTCATGTGTATATTCTCTTGACTCTAGGAATGACACTAAGGAGTATGCTCAATTCCAAGAAGACTTCATGATGACTCTTTGCACACAAGAGATTCATTAGGGGAGTCTCATTTACCTTCTCTACTATCTTTAATTGTGTATAGTGTTTTACTTGGTGTAGATAGTAGATATTGTGCTCCTTGTGCTTATTGTGCTACCATTTCCCCCTTGTGCTTTATTTTCTTTCAGATCGAGGACGATGTAATTTCTAAGTGTGGGGTAAATTGTTTGGTAAATTGTTTTTCCTTGCTTGAAGTTGTAAGTGGCCTTGTGACTCCTACTCTGTTTATATTTAAGCTTGTTTTGAGCATTTTCAACTCGGTTTTGACCCATGGTTGAACCCTAGACCCTCGTGGATCAGCACTGGAAAGTTTCCACGCCTGCCACCACGCGTGGGAGCAGGCGTGGTCAGCAGCGCTGATCACCTTCTTTGTCTCCTACCTCTTGCCTTCCATGTTTGATCCAGTTTAGCTTATTTGTCTTGGCTTAGTACCAAAAATCACCTGCATTGTTAGCTCAAGCAATACTATTCTAAAAAGAAAATTTCTAAAAAAACTAAGGAAAAGGAAAAGTAAACAAGAAATAAAATTTTAAGCTAAGGATAACGTTGGGACTGCCTCCCAAGTGCGCCATGGTTTAACGTCTCCTGGCCAGACGTTGTGTGCTCTATCCTTCAAAGCACACAGATTTTGGGACCTTACCAAGCGTCCCATGTACTTTTGCTTCAAGGTATGCCCCAAGATGGGAACATCCTTGAATTCCCACGCAAATAAAGGAAGAACAAGGTGTATAATTGGAAAGTTCATGGCCTCAAACACTCCCCTTGATTTCTCAAAGGTAGTGTGATCTTCCCCTATTTTGTCATGCTCTCTTCCGCCCCTGATGTCTTTATCAATTTCATCATAAGGTCGAGACCATATCCTTCCACTGGAAGTCATATCACCTCCCTTAATTCCCTCGAACAAATCAAATGTGAAAATTCCCTCCTTATCCATCATCTTTTTCTCACACTCTCTATTCTCATCTCCCCACTCTAATTGTCTAAAAGAATCACCCTTTTCTTTTTCAGAATATAACAAAGTAATCTCCCCTTCACCTATCAACTCATCTCGTCCCAAATCATAGGATTCATTTTCCAAGAATTTAAAACTATCATATTCATCTTCAAACAAACTAGAATCCCTATGATTTCCAACCAATAAATCACGATTTGCTATAGAGTCATCCTCCCAAAAATTAAAGCGATCATAGTCGCAAGTATTAGAAATATCAATGCGTAGGGAGTCGTCTTTACAAGGAGCATGAGTATCTTTATCTAAACTTTCGCACTCATTGATAAAATTGCCAACAAAGCCTATGGAATCATTCTCCCAGAAATAAAAACATTCAGTATCATGAAAATAAAAATCATTGTTGCATTGTAAAAGGGAGTCATCCACTTGAGTGTCAAAAGTAAATCTATCAAGAGAACATGAATTTTCGGAGGCAGTAATGCAAGAAGGTTTAGGAATGTTACCATGTGTAAGCTCTTTATCTTCCCATACTACTTCGATGTTCTCATCATCGCTCTCCATCTCGACCTCCTTTGGATTTTCCAATTCGAAAATTGGAACTTCTTCTAGCACCGGAGCATAACAATCTACCATCCCTTCACTACCGACTTCTTTTCCAGCGTTTTGTGCCTCAACCCTTGGATTGGCTTCTGAGATTGGGAGATTCTCTGCAAGTGGATAGTCTGTCCGTGATGAACTTGTCCTCATGAACTCCTCCATCATGGCTAGCATTTTTGTTTCAATCTCCTCCAATGGAAGTCCTTCTTCCCGGAGAATAGCGAGATAATCCTTTAATTCGCTCCGGGTTTCGGCTTTCAAGTTAGCCGTATCCTCCTTGGCCATTCTTGTGAACACTTCTATTTTCTCTTTAAGAATTTCGATTTCGTCCTTGGACGGTGGGATATAATCACGAGGATTGGGTATGGTAAAATACGGATTGGAAGGTGGTGTTTCAAGGTAATGTGTAGGATTGTTTCCTTTAAAAATTTGTGAGGGAGATGGGTAGTGGTTGTTTGGGTGGGAATTATGGAACGAAAATGGCTCGGGAGTGTAGCTTGGGTCAATTGTTCTCATCATTAGTGCAAGCTTACTCTCTATGTTTTGGAATATTTCTTTAGAGCTTACCGAGTCATTTTGATAAGTGGAGTATTGTGGGGGAAAATTGTTTTGATTTGGTGGGATAGGGTGTGAATATGGTGGTGGGTGATGGTTATGTATATAAGATGGATAGGAAGTTGGGTGCGGTAAATAGTGATATGAAAATGGATAAGGGTTTTGAGGTGGATAGTGATATGATGGTGGAATGTAAGTATGAGTGGAATGGGGATAATATGGATATGGTTGGGGTGGAATATGGTTTAAAGGATTACCCTCATGGTGTGGGCAACCATGGGGATACATTTGAGCTCTCATTGGCAAGCTTACAAATGATTTTTAACAAAAATTTACTGCACAAAGCTTAGCCAACAACAAATATATGCAACTAGAAGTAGTTGCAAGTGAGCAATAAAATATTCAAGACAAATAAGCTCACTTTTTCAACCAATTAATGAAAAATAAGAAAATAAAACAAACAAAAAGAAAGCAATTCAAGAACTCTTAAAATTCTACTTCAAAGATGTCAGCACTATTCGAAACCGTTTGCTATCCCCGGCAACGGCGCCATTTTGATGCTGTGGTTTTAGTGGGAGTGGATGTGAAGGTGGTAAAACGAAGAGTCGAGACTCCCCGAGTGTCGTGTCTCTCAAGGATGGCGAATGGGAACCGAATTAGTGTGTTGGCATCTAAGAGGTTGAAGGAAAAGAGTTACGGGATTTGCTAAGATTGGAGGTCATAAGTAGGAAGGTTTGAAAGGTTGTGTTGGGTGTGATAAAAGGAAAAGTAAAGACGGAGATCGGGGCCTTAGGCTTCTCTATGTGGACTATCTTTGTATGGTTTCGTGAGCTAGAGATGTGGAATAGACTAGGGAGTTCATGGCACATCACCAAGTGGCATCACACTTTGGACTCCCACATCCTCATTCGGTTGGGGCATTTCATCGAACACTTTGTCTACCACTCCTCTCGAATCTTGTCCTTTCGGACTAAGAGCGGGGATGTGGGTGAGTGAGACTCGTGAGTGGCCGCTATCGCGCACACACTCACTTCCTTTGGGTTTGCTACATAATGTGGCCACACTTAGGCACAAAGCATCAATAAACATCATCCACACAAGATCATCAATCAAAAATCATAAAGCTCACATTTAATCTAGCAATTTATATCAAACATCCACATAGATTCACCTTGGGGCCACCAATCCCCTTTCTAATCTACTCTAACATTATAAAGAAACAAGAACAAGAAAGGAAATAACAAAAAAACAAGTATAAGATTAGATAATGGAGAGAATGATTACCACCCTTAGAAAGGGGATCTTTACAATCTTGTTCTTGAAATCCCAATCTTCAGTCTTGTCCTTAGATCTAATCTAAACTATGAAAGAAGAGGAATTTCCCCCAAGAGGGGAGAAAAATCCCTAAGAGAGACCTAATCTATGCTATTGTATGCTAAAATCTACTGCCTAAGGCTTGGGATAATGATCCTTATATAGTGGGAACAAAACAGGGGCAAAATAGACATTTTTCCCGAAGCTGAATTTTAGGGTGTCACAGGGCTCTCGACGCGTCGAGCCGTCGAGCCCTGAAGACTTTTTTCCGCGATCTTTCCACACGCGTGGTGGAGGGCGTGGGGAGCTACTGGAATGTTTCCACGCCCCTCCACACGCATGTGAGGCTGCGTGGGAGGCTCCTACTTCATGGTTTCTTCACTTTCTGCTCAGTTTTGGTCTTAAGTCCTCCTTTTGCTGTAGAATACTTTAAAAACATCTTCCACACTCTCGTTAGAAGTTTTGGTCACATTAGAGTCTAAATGCATGATATTCTTATAAAATGGGTAATAAACTATACAATACTAGCCCCTAAATGACCCTTAAAATAAGCTATTCTTGGTGCTTATCACCAATCCTTAGGTTGTGTTATGCATCTAGAAGATAATGCTACCTAGCTTGAGTCCTATTTCTTTATTTTGTGTTTATCTTTGTGTATATGCGTTAGTCTTACTATTTCCTTAAAATTGTTGTTTGCTTAGTTTCTTATTGATTTTCTTAAGCTAGTGTCTAGTTGTAATTACTTATTGCGTGCCATAAACCCCAATCCCCTTAGTACGACATTTCACACCCGTACACTCACCATTACTCATTTTTGCTACAATCATTTACAAAATCATGTATTATTTTCTTCAACTAGGTTTTTCCCATGTGGTTTTCACACAGAGTTTTCCTAGCAAGTTTTTAACGAGGCAAGATTGTGGTCAGATAATGTCCAAGGAGGAATGTTATAAATAATATTAAAGTGTGGACATTATGATTAGAGTTTGTAATAGTTGTAATGGTCAACATTATTATTTTCATTATTATTAGTAGATATATATATATATATATATATATATATATATATATATATATATATATATATATATATATATATAGGATCATGTGAAATTTGATCCTTAGGTGAGAAATAGGATGCAATTTAGGCCATTAGATTTGATTTTAATAGATGATCTAGGCCATTCAATTTAAAAAATATGGATCAAGTAAATTACTCTATTATTAACGTTGAAGGCTATTATTGTCATTTAACAAATGCACTACCTTTCCCGCTTCTCCACTAAACGCACTACGACGAACTTCTCGTTGTGTTTGTATTGAGTAACGAAAGCTCTGGCGAGAAGGTGAAGAAGAAGGCGACAAATTCAAGCGAAAGCGAGGAATTGAAGGATCAACTTTCAGGCTACGACGAAGTGCACTTTGTGTTTGTATTAAACAACGATTGCTCCGGCGAGAAGGTGAAGAAGAAGGCGACGAATTCAGTTGAAAGCGAGGAGTTGAAGGATCATCTTTCAAGCGAAGTTGACGAGGACGACGATAACAATGGCGGCGGCGGCGGCGGATGATTCATCACCAGACCTTCAACGTGCTGTTAATAGGCGAGGTAAATTTCTAATGAAAATGTATTGCATGTTTTTCATTGTTTGATGTTAGTTTGTGATTTTTAATTCTAGATGATTTAGGTTCATATTATTTTAGTGTTGGTGTTATACTGTATCTAAAATCTTCAATTGTTATGGCTATTATTGTTCATAATCACTTGCATTCGACAGAACTCACATTATTTTGCATAATCAATTGTAGTGCATTAATTTTAGGCGTATGGTGCACATTCTTTTGCCTAATAGTGCAAATATTTAGGCCTAACTGTGTAGGTAGTTCATTTTTGGAGTTCAAGAGTATTAACCATGGTTTAGGATAATGTTATGCTTGTAGTGCATGATTTTAACTAGTACTGTCAAAGCGGGCCGACCCGCCCCGTTAGGCCCGCCCCATTGCGGGCCAAATTTCTGGCGGGCTTTTGCGGGCCGGCCCGTTAGGCCCGCGGGCCAAAATTTGTATAACCCTAACCCGCCCCGCGCGGGTTCGCGGGCCCCGCGGGCTTTTCATCTTCCTCTTTTTTTTTTTTAAATATACATTCACAGTGTGTGAATATATATATATATATATATATATATATATATATATATATATATATATATGTATATATATATATATATATATATAGAAATAATTTCAAGTGCGGTCGTGCTCTCCCGTGCGGCCGTGCAGTCACACACCACTCAATGTTACGAAATACACCACTCAATGTTAAGAAACACACCACAATGAAACACACCACAATGTTAAGAAACACACCACAGTGCATATTTGTGTGGTGTGTTTCTTAACATTGAGTGGTGTGTTTCGTAACATTGAGTGGTGTGAACCGCACGGGGAGAGCACGGGCCGCACCGATCATGACTCTATATATATACTATATATATATATATATATATATCTAAAAAATAATATATATTAAAAATATGGTGGGTTTGCCGGCCACAAAAACAATGTTTCATTTCAAAAGATTATTAAATAGGTTAGGTGAATTAAGTTTAGGATTAGGTATTAATAAAATATATATATATAGTATATAATATATAATATATATATATTTTTTTTTTTTATTTTTTTTATTTTTTTTTTTACTTAGCCCGCGGCCCGCACTGGTTAGCCCGCGCGGGCCGCGGGTCAATTTTGACAATCATTATTGTGCGGACCATGGTCCACACAGTGTGTGGACCATACTATCAAATAATGCACATTCAATATAAAAATAATGTACATTCAGTATAAAAATAATGTACATTATATTCAGAGGATGTACATTATTTGTGTACTGAATGTACATTATTTTTATAGTATAAAAATAATGTACATTCAATACAAAAATAATGTACATTTAGTACATTAAAAATGTACATTTTATCATGGTCCACACAGCTGTGTGGACCATGGTCCATACAATAATTTGCCGAATTTTGAGCCGCCCCATTAGGCTCGCATTTTCGCGGGCCTATTTTTTCATGACCCTAGCCCGCAGGCTTTGGCCGACTTTGACAGCCATAATTTTAACTCATATAGTGCAAAATTTTATATCTAATAGTGCAATTATTTGAACCTAAAAGTGTACAGTGTTTATACTTACAGTTCAGGGTACTAAACATGTTTAGATTACTTGTATGCTTATAGTGCACATTTTCTTGCCATATAGAGCAAAAGTTTGTGCCGAAAAGTGCACTTTGTTATTCATATATGAATTGAAATTGCATAGAACTCATGTTTTTTATAATAACTTGTAGTGCATAAATTCTACTCATATAGTGCAAATATTTAAACCTAATAGTGCAACTATTCTAGCCTAACAGTTGACATAGTTTATCCTTAGAGTTCAGTGTACTAAACATGTTTTAGATTAGTCGTATGCTTGTAGTGCACATTTTTGTGCCATACAGAGCACATTTTTGTGCCAAACAGTGCATATTCTTCTGTCTATTGAAATGTAACTGCATAGAACTTATATTATTTTTGATAATCAATTGTAGTGCATGATTTTCATACATGTAGTGCATAGTTTCTTAACTAACAGTGTATATTTTTTTGTTGTTTTTGTTCTTCGTGTTTTTGTTAGCTGGTAATCGGTTGAGGTTAGATGAAATCCGATCGAAGCAAATAGTAGTTGTTAAAAGATCAAGGAAGAGGTCTCGGAGTGATGTCGGTGAAGCTGGCTCTAGTAATGCACCAGCTTTTTCGGTTTTAGTAGTATGTCAAGTTAGGAAGACATGGAAGAAGCGTAAGGATTATCCATCTTTACGGTCAAGGTCCTCAACCAGCCAGTTTTTTGAGGCGTTGCAAAGGTTTAATGCTGCACAGACAACTGCTATAATAGAAATGGGCTTTGCGAGTTTGTTTCATCTGCAAATTGATAATCTTCCAACAAGGATGGGCTACTGGCTAGTTCAAAATTACAACCCTAGGAATAGTACGTTGTATTTGGCTGATGGTACTGGGTGTCTATTACTGAACAAGATGTTCACTTGGTCTTAGGTTTTCCTAGAGGCGATATAAAGATTGAGAAATGGTCAAGGGCACATAGCACTGATTTGTTAGAGGAGTGGAAAGGGCTTGTTGTTAAGTCAGCACGGTGATATTTATATTCAGATGTTATTAAAGCAATGCTTTCTTGTGAGGATGGTGGTCTGTGGTTTAAAAGACATTTCATTGTCTTAGTTTGTTCTTTGTTTATTGACACACCGCAAAATGGATACGTTAGGCCGCATATCTTTCATCATTTGGTAGATGTTGATCAGATAAAGCACTTGAATTGGTGTGATTATGTCCTTCGGAGTTTGATGGATTCGCAGCTTGCTTGGGCAAAGAGTTCGAAAGCTCTTTCCAATGGTCCACTCTTGTTTTTTACGGTAAGGCTCAAACTAAATAAATTTTATGTATAATTTAATAGGTAAAGGAGTATTAAGCTAAAAATTTTGCCTTTGTTTTCAAGTTTTCTATGTTGATCGTGTGGTGGTATTCACCCGAGACATACCAAGGCAGATCCCATCATTTGTTGGGTGGACTGCACAATTGATTAAGGACAGAGAAGTGGCAGAGATTCAAGCCGCGGAGGCTTCGGTCTTGGTCGAGTTGAGGATCGCTTCATACCTGCTGCAGAAAATATTCAAGAACAAGCTGAGGAGTGCCACCGGTCTGTTCTTGAGCCTGCCCGTGATGATCAGCCATCAGTTCAACCGCAGGCGCATGTTGAAAGTCAAAGCCTTTTTGAAGAGGATGATGAGGCATAGGTGCATTGCTACTATTAGTTTCCTTATCAGTGCATATTTTTAGGTGTTGTTGTTGATATTTTTTGGCTTAACAGTGCACTTTCTTATGCATATATGAATTGAAATTGCATAGAACTCATCGTTTTTGATAATAACTTGTAGTGCAAAAATTCTACTCATATAGTGCAAGTATTTAAACCTAATAGTGCAAATATTCTAACCTAACAGTTCACATAGTTTATCATTAGAGTTCAGGGTACTAAACATGTCTTAGATTAGTTGTATGCTTATAGTGCACATTTTCTTGCCATATAGAGCAAAAGCTTGTGCTTAAAAGTGCACTTTCTTATGCCTATATGAATTGAAATTACATAGAACTCATTTTTTTTATAATAACTTGTAGTGCATAAATTCTACCCATATAGTGCAAATATTTAAAGCTAATAGTGCAAATATTCTAACCTAACAGTTCACCTAGTTTATCCTTAGAGTTCAGGGTACTAAACATGTTTTAGATTAGTTTTATGCTTATAGTGAACGTTTTCTTGCCATATTGAGCAAAAGCTTGTGCCTAAAAGTGCACTTTCTTATGCCTATATGAATTGAAATTACATAGAACTCATTTTTTTTTATAATAACTTGTAGTGAATAAATTCTACCCATATAGTGCAAATATTATAGCTAATAGTGCAAATATTTTAACCTAACAGTTCACATAGTTTATCCTTAGTGTTTAGGGTACTGAACATGTCTTAGATTAGTTGTATGTTTATAGTGCACATTTTGTTGCCATATAGAGCAAATTTTTGTGCCTTAAAGTGCAGTTTCTTATGTCTGTATGAATTGAAATTGCATAGAACTCATTCTTTTTTGATAATAACTTGTAGTGCATAATATATACTCATATAGTGCAAATATTTAAACCTAATTGTGCAAATATTCTAACCTAACAGTTCACATAGTTCATCCATAGAGTTCAAGGTATTACACATGGTTTAGGTTATTTTTATTCTTATAGTGTCCATTTTCTTATCACACAGAGCACATTATTCTATCCAGAAGTGCACATTCTTATGCATATATGAAATGAAATTTCATAAAACTCACTTTAAAAAAAAAAACTGGTATATAGGTGTATATTGCAAATTATGTTGAGAATCTTGACTTACTTGGGAAGACAATTGTTGAGGTGATTGAGCTGGCTTCAAAACCACCAGCTTCTGTCCGTGATAATGAGGTGATCAAGTTGATGCACAGTGCAACTCAAAAGCTTCTTGGAGGTGGATGAGTGACTGTCGATTCTAGCATTCAAAAGGATGTTGAAGCATCTTGCAGCCAGGATTCGTTTTGGTGCAATCCAGAAAATATTGGTGCTATGGATGCAGCCATTTTGGGGAGGGAACAATATTTGAAAAAGTTTGCTGATATGCGAAACTTTAGTCTTCGTTTGACACCACCACTTGGGGAAGAATCAAACTGGATAATGTTGTTAATATATCTAGTCAATACCAGGATGTTGGAGTAGAATTTACTCAAGTGTGTAGTCCAAGCAGTCATCATCAAGAAGAAGAACAAATGGAAGTTTGCGAGGAAGGTGCTGCTTTGGAAGAAAGAGGTGGTGGTGTTGATAAAGAAGAGGATGTTTTGGTGGATGAGGGTGTTGATGCAGTTGGTATGGGTTGTGAGAAAGATTCTTTGGTTGATAAGAGGGGTGTTGCAGTTGCTGCCGGTGAAGAAAGGGGAGTTGTTCTGTTAGGTGAAGGGTCTATGATGGATAAGGGGAAAAGAATCATTGTGGATGATTCCGGCAAGGAACCTGATATTCAAATGGTTGAGAAGCAAGAAGTAGAAAGAAGGAGCCGCAAGATTACTGTTCCATTGAGGTCTCCATATTTGGTGTGGTAGATAAATGTGGGTCAATTTCTGACAGCTACTGAGAAAGTATATCAAGATTGGTTAATGCAAAATCCAAATGCTAACATGTAAAATTTCTTAATCAATTTTTATTTATGGTAACATTACATTGTTTTGATACATTGACTGTATATCATTTGTAGTGCATGATTTTTAGTCATATAGTGCATAATTTTATACCAAATGGTGCAAATATTTAAACTAAAAGTGCACACTGTTTATACTTGCAGTTCAGGGTACTAAACATGTTTTAGATTAGTTGTATGCTTATAGTGCACATTTTCTTGCCATATAGAGCAAAAGTTTGTGTCTAAAAGTGCACTTTCTTATGCATATATGAATTGAAATTGCATAGAACTCATCTTTTTTTATAATAACTTGTAGTGCAAAAATTCTACTCATATAGTGCAAGTATTTAAACCTAATAGTGAAAATATTCTAACCAAACAGTTCACATAGTTTATTCTTAGAGTTCAGGGTACTAAACATCCTTTAGATTAGTTTTATGCTTATAGTGCACATATTTGTGCCATGCAGAGCATATATTTGGGCCTACTAGTACTGTCAAAATGGGCCGAAGCCCGTGGGCAGGCCCGCACCCGCCCCGCGGTGGGGCGGGTTAGGGCTACGAAAAAGGCAGCCCGCTAAGGAGCGGGCCTAACGGGCTTGGCCCGCGACCCGCATGGGTTAGCCCGCGCGGGCTGCGGGCTGGCCCGCGGGCCAGGCCCCTATTTAAAAAAAAAATTAAAAAATATATATAATATAATTAACCCCCCCAATTTGCCCAGTCCCGCCCACACCTAAAATCCAAAACCTAAATTGATTCATTACTTCATAAGTCCGGCAGTTCGCAACTTCGCACAGCACAGCGCTCCTAATTGTTTAATTGTTGTTAATTACACTTTGTATTTTTAATTCTTAATTACAGTATATTTATTTTATTGTTAATTAAGCTATTATTAATTGCTGGAATTATACTTAAGCTATTTGTTAATGGTTATTGGTTAGTTTGTTATTTAACAGTGGACTGGAGTACTAGACAGTGGACAATAGCTATTGTTAAATTTTATTTTATTTTTTTTTTTAAAAAAAAAGAAAGAAAAAGAAATAAAAGCCCGCGGGCCGACCCGCGGGGCCCGCCAACCCACGCGGGGCGGGCTAGGGTTGGGTGAACCCTAGCCTGCGGGCCGGCCCGCGACAGCCCACCAAAAATTAAGCCCGCGGTGGGGCGGGCCTAATGGGGCGGGTTGGTCCGCTATGACAGTACTAGTGCCTACCAGTGCACTTTCTTATGCCTATATGAATTGACATTGCATAGAACTCATTTTTTTTTATAATAACTTGTAGTGCCTCAATTCTACTCACACAGTGCAAATATTTGAACCTAATAGTGCAAATATTCTAATCTAACAGGTCACATAGTTTATTGTTAGAGTTCATGGTGCTAAACATGTTTTAGATTAGTTGTATCCTAACCTTTTTTGAAAATTTTTTATATATCTAACATGTTTAATTTTGGAAATGTAGTGAGGAGTATGTTTTCAAGTCTGGGGACACAATGATGATGAGGATGGAATTGTTGTCTTTGAAGAGCCATGCATATGTTACTACATCTGTGCTAGATGTATGTTCAATTATATTGAATGACCTAGAAAGATTTAAAGATCCAAATTCTCCTACTAGGTTATTTGCTACAACGTATCCATGTGTAAGTGAATAAAAGAAAATAGAGTATTAAGTGATGAGTATTTATACAGCTATTTATTATATTTGAATAATGTAGTCATACACTGTGGTGGACCCCCAAGGGGATGATGCGGGCAGGCTAAAGCGATTTAAAGAAAATCTTCATATTGAGTTTCAGCATGTTCCACACATAAAACTCTCCGCCCTTGATTTGGTAATGTTTAGGTTTACCTTATGTTATATAAGTTATACAAAGAAATATTAATATATTGATTTGATTGGCCAAATGCAGCTGTTTTTCCCTATGATTGCATCGGAGCATTCATATGTGATATGCTTCAATATCAATAGTTATAGAATTGACATCATTGATAATTCATCAAAATCTGTGACAAATGATCTGAAATATGGAAGTGTGCCTTTTGATTTGGTGAGTATTTAAAACCATTTTATTTAGTAAAAAATATTTTTTTTTTGGATTGAATATGATTTGCTAACCTAAGCATGATGTGTCAGAAATATATGGTCATGGAGTACTTAAAGAGTGAGGGCTTGGAGGCAAAATCCAATCATTTCAATACAGTGAAACCAGCAAGGATTAAAATATCATGGAGAGATAATGAGAATAAGGAGGATTGTGAGGTATATGTGATGAGGCACATGGAAACCTTCATGGGGTCTCTTGCTAAAGATTGGGATTGTGGGCTTGTGAAGGGCAATCGAAGCCAGCTAGACCGACTTCGTGTCAAATACGTTTCTGCGATACTCTCTGCTGAAATCAACGAATTTCGGGGTGAAAACAAGGATAAAGCAATGAAGTTCTCTAAGAAGGAATGACTTGTTCAGAATTTGGTTTTGTTTACTCATATTATTGTTGGAATATTTGGTTATTGATGTTTGTGTTACTGTGTGAAAAAGGTGTTTTTGTTGTACAGGAGTTTGATGTATTTGTGGATAATGTTTATGTTAATATCAGTGCATGATTATCAGAATATAGTTCTATGAATGTAGTGCATGATTTTTACTCTTACAGTGCAAATATTTAAGCCTAATAGTGAAAATATTCTAACCTTATAGTTCACAGATTTCATCCTAAGAGTTCATGGTATTAACCATCTAGTGCAAATATTTAAACCATGTAGTGCAAATATTTAAATCACGTAGTGCAAATATTCAAACCGTACAGTTCATATAGTTCATTCATAGACTTCAATGTCTTAACTATGGTTATGTTACTTTTATGCTTGTAGTGCACTTTTTCTTGCCATATAGAGCAAAAAATTTTGTCTAAAAGTGCACTTTCTTATGCATATATGAATTGAAATTGCATAGAACTCATCTTTTTTTATATTAAATTGTCGTGCAAAAGTTCTACTCATATAATGCAAGTATTTAAACCTAATAGTGCAAATATTCTAACCTAACAGTTCACATAGTTTATCCTTAGAGTTCAGGGTACTAAACATCTTTTAGATTAGTTGCATGCTTATAGTGCACATATTTGTGCCATACAGAGCATATATTTGTGCCTACCAGTGCACTTTCTTATGCCTATATGAATTGAAATTGCATAGAACTCATTTTTTTTATAATAACTTGTAGTGCATAAATTCTACTCACACAGTGCAAATATTTAAACTGAATAGTGCAAATATTCTAATCTAACAAATCACATAGTTTATCTTAGAGTTCAGGGTGCTAAACATGTTTTAAATTAGTTGTATGCTTATAGTGCACATTTACTCGCAATATAGAGCAAAACTTTTTGCCTAAAAGTGCACTTTCTTATGTCTATATGAATTGAAATTGCATAGAACTCATTTTTTTTATAATAACTTGTAGTGCATAAATTCTACTCATACAGTGCAAATATTAAAACCAAAAAGGGCAAATATTTAAACCTAACAGTAAAATATTCGTTCGTCTTTTTAAAATGTTGTAATCCATACTGTTTTGGCATTACAAAATATGAAAATGGTCAATCCTCTTTATCTATTAATTCCTTTCGAAGTGGGCAATTCCTACTGTCATGTCTCTTGTCATTTTCTAAGTAAGCATCACACGTATGGCATTTTCTTAAACATTTCTTTGATGCATCGATTGCTAACTCCTTTTTCCCTTTCACACGCTTACCACTGCCCTTATTTTTTGCTTTTCTTGGTGGTAAAATAGAGATCTCGGAAGGCTTAGATGATTCACAATAAGACTCTATGACTGCATTCTTCCTATGAGTAGGGGATAAATCAACTTGTTCTGTCCTCAATATCAATTTTTGTTGTTTAATCACTTGTGCAAATTCAACCAATTTATCCATTTTTGCTTCTTCTGCTAGACCAATATAACACTGCATATCACCCCACAATTGTGCTAACAACACCTTCCTCTCATCCATTCCTGCACCTTGATCAAATGTGAGACCATCAATATGGAAGATTGGCTTTAAGGATGCATCCTTAGTCCATCGATTCAGCACATATTTCATAGGGATTTTATCAAAGTTTAAATCCTTAAAAACCACAAAAGTGTGGCTACACAACAATCCAATTCTTCCAAACATCTTGCAACTACAAACAACTTTCTTTTCAGTTATATTGTGCTCCACAGTAAACTTTCTATCACTGCCATCTTTGATCTCATAATATAGTATGCCACCATCTTCTCGAACACTCAAAACTCGACAATTAAAACAAGATGTGCATATTTCCTTCTTAATATCATAGAAAATAGAGAGTGTGTATACAGTTGAAGCATGCTTTTATATGAGCAAAGGTGCCTTCATTTCTGGGATGTTCCCCTCACTATCACTTGTAAATTTTGCATGATTGTGCCTTTAAGAGTCCAAAGCACGCTCAAACTGCATATAAAACTGGACAAGACTAGAGAGAGGGGTAGTAAATCGACTAAAAACACCATTTTCACCTTTCGAGCGTGATGTAGTTGTAACCCCTCGTCTATTCCGATAAGTCTAGGGTTCGAAAAATATTTCTCTAGGCTATGACATTCATGAGATGATCTCTCGGTACTTCAAAAGGATTTTTATAAGTGAGAATAGTTAATAATAAGTTACGATCATACGTACCGGTCACGAACCGTAAAATTTTTAAGGACGTATATGCAGTTCGAATTTCCCTAGGAAATTGATTATTAAGCATGATACGATTAAGCGTGAACTTCCTACTCAGTTCAGTGGAAATTAGACGAACTGTAAGAGTGAAATTTATTACGAACCTCCGTACCACTGTATTTCGCGAGATACCGGACAATTGTCCGATTTTAGTGGATAAGGACCGGATTATTTTTAGAATAATTTTGGTATTAAAATTTTTCCGAATTAAGTTATATTCCTCCGAACTTTTATCTGATTTAATCCCTAACTGACAAGGAAGTCTTACTCTACAAGACACACCATGGAATTGTGACAAGTGTCACATTATTTACCATATGGTAATTTTTAATTAATTAAGTAGGATGAGTATGGGATAAGCCATGCTTGCTAACTTATGATCCAAGTCTCCCCCATCCCTACCATTTTCGAAAATTGGTGAAGGAAAAAGAGAAGGAAAATTTCATTCTTCATCTCTTTGAGATCCAAGAACTCCATAGCCATTTTTCCTACACAAGTGCTTCCATACTAGGTAAAACTTTGGTTTTATTCGGTTAAAATGGCTAGAATCTTTTCCTAGAACTTAATTTTAAGCTAAGGATTCATGAAAATATTGTTGTTATGGTGATCATTATTTAGTACCTTCGGTGAAAATTTGGAGGAGAAGATCACAACTTTGTCTACGGTATTAAAAACTACTTGAGAGGTAAGGAATCCCTTAAGTCGGTTTAGTCACTTGAAAATGGACAATTGCTAGTGAACTATGAGACTAGGAATTTTATGTGAAAATTATGTGTTAAGCTTGAGGATCTCTTAGTTGACTCAAGAAACTACACTTTGAATTTTTGGTAATTTTTGTATACATGTTCATAGCTAATTTATGCATGTATATGTTGTATTTATGTCCATATAGGCTTATACTTGTGAAAATAGTGGAAAATCGAGGCGTTACAACGCGGTTTTTGCTGCCGAAGTTGGCAGATTCGGACGGACGCGGCCCTGGACGCGCGTCCACTGCGCATCCATCAGCGTCCAGTAAGCGAACTCACGGCCGGACGCGCGCGTCCGCCGTGCGTCCGGCGATGCGGACATCCGCGCATCTGCGCGGCGCGAATCTGTTTTCGACCGAACTTTCTTCCGAGATTTTTGCTTCTGAATGATAGGATGTTTGAAAGGCCTACGGGCAACCGAGTTCAATATTTTTAAAAGAACAAATATTATTTTGTAAATTATGTACATCAATTTGGAGAAAAATCGTGTTTTTAAGAAACAAGCATGGTTGCAGTAGGCACTAGGCGCTAGTCGGGCGGTATACTAGCGCCTAGCACCTAAGCGGTCTAGGCGGCGCCTAGGCGGTATCTAGGCGGTTCTAGGCGGTGACCTATAAACATAAAAAATTAATTCTTGTGTGTGGGTGTATGTCATATATTATATTATATATATTATATATCTCTCTCTTACTTCTCTTACTTATATAAATAAATAAATTTAAATATATATAAATATAATAATAAAATTAACAAGGCCGACTCACTCGAGTTAACTCGGCTAACTCTGCCGAGTTGGGCGAGTTAACTCGACCAAATTCGGCCTAGTCGGCCGCTAACTCGGTCCAGTCGGCCGAGTTAGGCGCTAGGCGGCCTCCTAGGTGGCCGGTTACCTAGACGGACGCCTAAGGAGCAATTCGGCTCGGTCTAGGAGCGCCTAGAGCCTAGGCGGGTGCCTAGGCGGCCTAGGCGGGGATTTTTGCAACAGTGGAAACAAGTGTAACCTTGTCACTTGGGAAATTTATGGAGAAAAGTCAATGACAAATATGAATATTTTGGAAACGTATTTCGATAGAAATAATCGTTTGGGAAGTTATGCGAAAATACTATTTAAATCCAGGAAAGAAAGAATGTTTTGAAAACCTTAGTTGCTGGATAAAGTTGTGAAGGACTTGATTAACCAACGGGAGGGCTTAATTGCCATAGCCCAGCGGTTGTTTACATGATTGACCTGCGGGAAGCATGAGTGCCGTGGCCCGAGGTTGTTGAGATGATTGACCTGCGGGAGGCATGAGTGCCGTGGCCCGAGGTTGTTGAGATGATTGACATGCGAGAGGCATGAGTGCCGTGGCCCGAGGTTGTTGAGATGATTGACCTGCGGGAGGCATGAATGCCGTGGCCCGAGGTTGTTGAGAACACTCCAAAAAGGCCTCACACTTATCCAGGGGGAAACTAAGTGAACTCTAACTATGAAAATTCAGTTACTCCGTAACTATGTTGAAGAACAAAATGTGATGTATTTTAAGCACTGTAACGTGCTGCTAATCTCTCTCTTTTGAAATAAAATGGCGAAAATTCCTACAAAGGAAAAGTTGTGCAAGTTGATTCATGTCGTATACTCTACTTTACATTCTACTGTTGATAATCTAGTTGCAGGTAGATTTTCAACTCATGGGTAAACTTTACAGTTTTCTAAATACTATATTTTCGAAACCTTTGTTTACTTTTGAGTGACAATGGATTTCCTTACTTAGCCGTCGTGCTAACTACACTTCATTGTGTCCTTTATCAGATGCAGTCTAGCGTGGGCTCTTGCAGCCCCGGGAACTCTGGTGACTCATCAGAGTTCATGTTCCCTATTATAGACTATGATGATTATGTACAGTACTTAGCGGATGATGACCTGTTTGCTACCGGCTACGCTCTAGATCCTCCAGCTCCGGCTTATGCTCCTGACCCCGTTCCTACTCCTGTTCATCAAGTTGTACCTGTCTGTCCTCCTGCTCCTGGTAGTCCTTTGAATTTCATTGATGCGATTCAGGCGAGTTATGGGTTCTGCCCCATCGAGATTTTAGAGGAGAGAATAGCCCAAACTTTGTTCTAATGGGCCGTAAGAAAACTCTTGTGCATATTTGTAGCTAGTATAGCTACCCTTTTGCTGCTCATATATATATATATATGAAGTTATGATGGGTAATGACGCTATGAAACAGTTTCCTTGTCTTCAGCCTGTGCATCTAGAGTGAACTCTATCTGGATTTGATTGGGTTCAGTTTAGGTGTGGCGGTAACTACTCCGGATGTACGTTATAGCCGAGCCGGGGTGTTACAGTAGTCCTCAATAAACAAGCCATAGAAACATCTTTGAAAAAGGCTGGTATCCAAAATCTTCACAACTCAAACATTTGTATAAACCAGTTGTTATTGACTAAATCAAACTCTTCCATGATTGCTCTCCATTCATTCTCGAATTCAAGAGGTTCTAAGTATGAGCTCCACACAACAGAGTTCAATTTCTTCCTAACAATTTCATTCTTACTTAGCACAGAACCAACCTTTTCACCCACCTTGCACATAATGTGCCACATGCAAAAATGATGCCTAGCTTCATTAAATACTGTTGGAATTACTTGTCTCATTGCTGGATCTTGATCCGTAACAATTACTATTGGCTCTGCACCCATTGCTTTTTTAAAGTGTTCAAATAACCAAACATAGGATGCAATGTCTTCTTTTGTTAATAATCCAGCTGCAAATGTAATGCTTTTCTTGTGGTTATCAATCCCGGTGAACAGTGTAAAAACCATGTCGTACCTACAAAATATAATATTTAAGTTATGACACATAAAATAAATGCGTAAAGTGCACATTTTCTTTCCATAAAAAGCACATTTTGTGTTTAAAAGTGCACATTTTTAAGTCTATTTCAAATAAAATTACATAAAACTCACAATTTTATTGATAATAACATGTAGTGCAAGATTTTTACTCATACAGTGCAAATATTTAAACCTAACAGTGCAACTATTCTAACCTAACAATTCACATAGTTCCTGCTTAGAGTTGAAGGTATTAAGTTTGGTTTGGGTTATTTATATGCTTATAGTGATCATTTTCTTGCCATACAGAGCACATTTTTGTGCCTAAAAGTGCACTTTCTTTTGCCTATATGAAGTGAAGTTGCATAGAACTCATAATTTTCTTGATAATAACATGTAGTGCAAGATTTTTACTCATATAGTGCAAATATTTGAACCTAACAGTGCAACTATTCTAACCTAACAATTCACATAGTTCCTGCTTAGCGTTGAAGGTATTAAGCTTGGTTTAGGTTATTTATATGCTTATAGTGATCATTTTCTTGCCATACAGAGCACATTTTTGTGCCTAAAAGTCTACTTTCTTTTGCCTATATGAACTGAAGTTGCATAGAATTCACAATTTTCTTGATAATTACATTTAGTGCAAGATTTTTACTCATATAGTGCAAATATTTAAACCTAACAATGCAACTATTCTAACCTAACAATTCACATAGTTCCTGCTTAGAGTTGAAGGTATTGAATATGACACATAAAATAAATGCTTAGGCAGTGATAAAATTGTGCATGTGCAGTATGTTAAACTAACCTGTTAGTTTGATACGTTGCATCAAAAGATACTACATCACCAAAACAACCAAAATTCTTTCTTGAAATTAGATCTGCCCAAAAAAGCTTGCACAAGTGCTCATATTCATCAATGTCATATGCAAAATAAAATGCTTCACACACCTCCTTTTTCTTAAAATAATTATTCACAATCATTTGTCCATTAGCACCTATTATATATGCTCTAATATCCCTATTGAAGTTCTTAAAGTCAACAGTTGTTGCACCTACATTGGAAAAATCGCCGACCATCTCCTTGTACAAGTTAAATGATTTTGTTGGCCAATATTTGCTCGTGCACAATTTGCATTAAACTTTTGATGCCCCACATCAATGTTCCTATTGACTTTTAGAAACTGTTTTGCTAGGATTGATTACATAAAGTGGTTATGTCTTTCCTCAAATTTTTAACAACATAACCAAGACTTCCTATGAATTTGAACACAATTCTGGCTTTGCAACCTGTCCTATTTGAGACTCTTCTCCTCTTTGTAGTTGAAGAACTTGATGCTTCATCTACATTCAATGTAGAACTAGCGGTAACATTCTTATACCCTTCTATACTACAAAGAATGTACTTTGTCAGAATCACTGTAACCCCTCGGTTTTCCGACAAAGTTAGGGTTCAAAAAAATTTTTTTAAGCTATGACATTTATGAGAAGATCTCTCAGTACTTCAAAAGAATTTTTTTTTTAGACTAAGTTATTAATAAGCTGCGATTTACGTACCGGTCACGAACCGAAAATTTTAAGGATTCACTTACAATTCGAATTTTCCTAGAAAATGGATTATTAAGTACGATACGATTAAACCTGAACTTCCTACTTAGTTCAAGAGAAATTTAAATGGACTGTAAGAGTGAAATTGTTACGGACCTTCGTACCTAAATTTCGCGAGAGACCGAAAAATTCCTGATTTTAGTGGTTAATGACGGGATTATTTTTAGAATAATTTTGGTGTTAGAATTTTCCCGAATTAAGTTATAATCCTCCGCACCTTTATCTGATTTAATCCCAAACTGGCAAAATAATCCCTACTTTTCAAGATCTACCATGGGGAGTTGACAAGTGTCACCCTATTTCACCACATGGTAATTTAATTAATGCAATGTCATAAGAGGTATGGTAAGATCATACTTGTTTCTTAATCTTCAAGCCAACTTCCCATCACACTCTCTCTCTCTCTCCCATTTTCGAAATTCTTGAAGGAAAAAGAAGAAGAAGAAAACATCATTCTTCTACATTGTGATCCAAGAACTCCCTAGCTTTCTCTTCAACTCAAGTGCTCCATAATAGGTAAAAAACTTTGGTGAACTCAAGTTTAAGGTAAGAGTTCAGGAAAATGTTGTTATTATGGTGATTTTTGTTTAGGATCTTCGGTGAAAAGTTTGGAGGAAGAGATCATCATCTTTCTACGGTTTTAGAAATCTACTTGGTTTAGTCACTTGAAGGTGATCAAATGCTAGTAAATTATGTGACTAGGATTTTTATGTGAAAATTATGTATTAAGTTTATGGATCTACAAGTTGGCTCAAAAGACTACACTTTGATTTTTGGTAATTTTTGTATGCGTGTTCATAGTTAATTTATGCATGTATATGTTGTGTTTAAGTCCATATAGGCTTATACTTGTGAAAATAGTGGAAAAACGGGGCGTTACAACCCAGTTTTTTTGCTGCCCGAAGTTAGCAGAATCGGATGGACGCAGCCTTGGACGCGCGTCCATCGGCGCCCAGGATGTCGGCGTCGCGGGGGATACCAATTCATTTATATCCTCTGCGTTCGCTGATAAACTAAAGTTAAGGCCTACTGCTAAGTTAGATCTAAATGTCACAACGGCTTCGGGAGTAGTAGTATCCTGTAAGGATGGTTATGACGACGTTGCAATAGAAATAGCGGGATTTAACTGTCCCGGAAATCTCATTCGTTTTGAACTTGAAGGCATCGATGTCGTACTCGGGATGGATTAGTTGGATAGGTACAAAGCTCGGATCGTGTGTAATGAGCGAAAGATTGTCCTGCAAGGACCAAAGGGAAGAAGAATATCCTACCGAGGAATTGGCAAGCAACCCGAGTCAAGGTTGTTGACGATGCAGAAATTAAAGAAGTGCGTTCGCCAGGGATGCGAAGCGTATCTCTGCTTGGTGCAAGACGCCGAAGTAGAAGAACTCGAGATGGACCGAATTCCAATTGTACGCGAATTTCCTGACGTATTCCCCGACGATCTCATTGAGATGCCACCAGAAAGGGAAGTGGAATTCACCATTGATCTTGTACCAGGAACCTCACCAATCTCAAAAGCACCTTATCGGATGGCACCCAAAGAGATGGAGGAGCTGAAGGCACAATTGGCAGAGTTGTTGGAAAAGGGATTCATTAGACCAAGCGTTTCGCCTTGGGGCGCACCAGTGTTGTTCGTAAAGAAGAAGGATGGGAGTCTTAGACTGTGCATTGACTATAGGGAACTCAATCGAGTCACAGTAAAGAACAAGTACCCGTTGCCCAGGATCGATGATCTATTCGATCAGTTGAAAGGGGCGGGCGTATTTTCAAAGATTGACCTACGGTCAGGGTATCACCAAGTGCGAGTAGCGAAAGAGGATGTGCCTAAAACGGCGTTTCGAACGAGATACGGACACTACGAGCTCACAGTCATGCCATTCGGAGTGACTAACGCCCCAGGAACCTTTATGGACTTGATGAACCGAATTTTCCTTCCGTACCTGGATAAATTCGTCGTCGCTTTCATAGATGACATTTTGGTCTACTCTAAAGCCCCGGAGGAACACGAGGAACATCTCAGGACAGTGTTACAGACACTGAGGGAAAAGAAACTTTTCGCAAAACTTTCAAAATGCAAATTTTGGAAAAGAGAAGTCGCATTTCTTGGTCACGTAATCACCAAGGAAGGAATAAGGGTGGACCCAGCCAAGATACGAGCTGTAATTGAATGGGAAGTGCCCAAATCAGTTACGGAAATCCGCAGTTTCTTAGGTTTGGTGGGTTATTACCGAAGGTTTGTTCAGGACTTCTCAAAGATAGCAAGACCACTGACGAACTTGCTCAAAAAGACGACCAAGTATAGTTGGGACGAAGAATGCGAGCAGGCATTTCAAGAGCTTAAGAAGAGATTGACCACCGCTCCAGTGTTAACTCTACCTGTTGGAACGGAAGGTTATGAGTTGTACACCGATGCGTCTCACAAAGGACTAGGATGTGTCCTCATGCAAAATGGAAGGGTAATAGCGTACGCTTCTCGACAATTGAAAACTCATGAAGCTAACTACCCGACACATGACTTGGAACTGGCAGCAGTGGTATTTGCTCTCAAAATTTGGCGACACTATCTCTATGGAATCTCATGCAAAATTTATACAGAGCACAAGAGTTTAAAGTATATCTTCACTCAGAGGGATCTCAATTTAAGACAAAGGAGATGGTTGGAGTTGATCAAAGACTATGACTTGGAAATTCAGTATCACGAGGGCAAGGCAAACAAGGTAGCTGATGCTTTGAGCCGGAAGACAAACCATGCTCTTTGGATATTACCCGAGTAGTTGTGTAAGGAGTTTCAAGGACTCAATCTCTATGGATTTTGTGGGAGGATTGCCTAGAACCAAGGCGGGAAACGATCAAGTGTGGGTCATTGTTGATCGACTGACCAAGACAGCGAGATTCATCCCAATGAACAAAACATGGTCAATGGAAAAGTTGGCAAGAGCCTATATTAAGCACGTGGTTAAACACCACGGAGTAGCACTAGACATCGTTTCAGACCGAGACTCACGATTTCTATCACGTTTTTGGGAAGCGTTAGAAATGGCAATGGGCACTCAACTCAAACTGAGTACGGCTTTTCACCCTGCCACTGATGGCCAAACGGAGCGAACGATACAAACGTTGGAAGATATGCTCAGAGGTTGTGTGCTCGATTTCCAGGGTTCATGGGACGAACAGTTGGATTTGATAGAATTTTCCTATAACAACAGCCACCATGCGAGTATAGGAATGGCACCTTATGAGGCACTATATGGGCGGAAATGTCGAAGTCCTCTGTGTTGGGGCGACAAAAGCGATGTCGTTACCCTTGGACCTCAGTACCTACAAGAGACTATTAAGGCAATCAAGATAATTCGAGAGAGGATGAAAGTCGCGCAGGATCGACAAAAGTCGTATGCCGATTTGAAGCGACAGTTCACCGAATATCAAGTTGGGGAGAAGGTATTACTGAAAGTCTCACCCACTAAAGGAGTCAGAAGGTTTGGGAGGAAAGGAAAGTTGAGTCCTCGTTATGTAGGACCTTACGAAATTCTGGAGAGGATAGGGAATTTAGCCTATCGACTGGCCCTACTGATTGAGCTTGATAAAGTACATAACGTATTCCATGTTTCTCAACTTAAACGGTATGTACCTGACGCATCCCATGTATTAGAGCCGGAGGAACTAGAGATGGATGATTCGTTGGCATACGAGGAAAGACCAATTCGAATCTTGGACTCGAAAACACGAGATACGAGGAGGAAATCAGTCAAAATGATCAAAGTCCAATGGTCGAACCACAGTCCCGAGGAAGCTACATGGGAGTTGGAAAGCGTTATGATGGGACGCTATCCGGAATTATTTAACTCAGGTGCGTGGAACCAATCTAACCTTTATGTGCCTAAACAAATTATGTGTTGAGAACTAGGCATGCTAGAAATTCGTTTTGGGTATAAGAAGGTGGGTAGTAATCTACTTGGAATCCGTGGATGCCGAAAAGAAAGTTTCGAGGACGAAACTATTTTAAGGGGGGAAGACTGTAACCCCTCGGTTTTCCGACAAAGTTAGGGTTCGAAAATATTTTTTTAAGCTATGACATTTATGAGAAGATCTCTCGGTACTTCAAAAGAATTTTTTTTTTAGACTAAGTTATTAATAAGCTGCGATTTACGTACCGGTCACAAACCGAAAATTTTAAGGATTCACTTACAGTTCGAAGTTTCCTAGAAAATGGATTATTAAGTACGATACGATTAAGCCTGAACTTCCTACTTAGTTCAAGAGAAATTTAAATGGACTGTAAGAGTGAAATTGTTACGGACCTTCGTACCTAAATTTCGCGGGAGACCGAAAAATTCCCGATTTTAGTGGTTAATGACGGGATTATTTTTAGAATAATTTTGGTGTTAGAATTTTCCCGAATTAAGTTATAATCCTCCGCACCTTTATCTGATTTAATCCCAAACTGTCAAAATAATCCCTACTCTTCAAGATCTACCATGGGGAGTTGACAAGTGTCACCCTATTTCACCACATGGTAATTTAATTAATGCAATGTCATAAGAGGTATGGTAAGATCATACTTGTTTCTTAATCTTCAAGCCAACTTCCCATCACACTCTCTCTCTCTCCCATTTTCGAAATTCTTGAAGGAAAAAGAAGAAGAAGAAAACCTCATTCTTCTACATTGTGATCCAAGAACTCCCTAGCTTTCTCTTCAACTCAAGTGCTCCATAATAGGTAAAAAACTTTGGTTTTGTTCGGTTAAATCCTTCCTAGAACTTAAGTTTAAGCTAAGAGTTCATGAAAATGTTGTTATTATGGTGATTTTTGTTTAGGATCTTCGGTGAAAAGTTTGGAGGAAGAGATCATCATCTTTCTACAGTTTTAGAAATCTACTTGGGAGGTAAGGAATCCCTTAAGTTGGTTTAGTCACTTGAAGGTGATCAAATGCTAGTAAATTATGTGACTAGGATTTTTATGTGAAAATTATGTATTAAGTTTATGGATCTACAAGTTGGCTCAAAAGACTACACTTTGATTTTTGGTAATTTTTGTATGCGTGTTCATAGTTAATTTATGCATGTATATGTTGTGTTTAAGTCCATATAGGCTTATACTTGTGAAAATAGTGGAAAAACGGGGCGTTACAACCCAGTTTTTTTGCTGCCCGAAGTTAGCAGAGTCGGATGGACGCAGCCTTAGACACGCGTCCATCGGCGCCCAGGATTTCGGCGTCGCGGCCGAGAGGCCGGACCACCACGGACGCGCATCCGCTGCGCGTCCGCGGGTGTCCGAGACTACAGCGTCACGGCCGAAAGGCCGGACGCAACCACGAACGCGCGTCCGCTGCACGTCCGTGGCGCCCAGTTTTTCGGCGTCAATGCCGAACGTACGGACGCCGCCCGGACGCACGCGTCCGCCGCTGCGGTAACCGCGAGCCCGCGCGACGCGGAGCCGTTTTCGACCGAACTTTTCCCCGATGTTTTTGCTCCCGAATGTTATGATGCTTGGAAGGCCTACGGGCAACCGAGTCAATTTTTGAAAGCTCAAATATTATTTTGTACATTATGTTCATTAATGTGGGGAAAGATTGTGTTTTCAAGAAACAAGTGTGATCCTTGCCACTTGGAATTTCATGGGGAAAAGTCATTAACAACTATGTGTATTTTGGAGATATATTCGGATAAGGATGATCGCTTGAGTCATAATGTTATTGAAATGTTATTTCAGGATAATGTTATTGAAATGTTTGACTTCTTGGGAGGCTTGCGAGCCGGGGCCCAGAAGTTAATGAGATGTTTGACTTTACGGGAGGCCTGCGGGAGCCGTGGCCCGAAAGTTAATGAAATGTTTGACTTCTTGGGAAGCTTGCGAGCCGGGGCCCGGAAGTTAATGAGATGTTTGACTTTACGGGAGGCCTGCGGGAGCCGTGGCCCGAAAGTTATTGAAATGTTTGACTTCTTGGGAGGCTTGCGAGCCGGGGCCCGGAAGTTAATGAGATGTTTGACTTTACAAGAGGCCTGCGGGAGCCGTGGCCCGAAAGTTATTGAAATGTTTGACTTCTTGGGAGGCTTGCGAGCCGGGGCCCGGAAGTTAATGAGATGTTTGACTTTACAAGAGGCCTGCGGGAGCCGTGGCCCGAAAGTTATTGAAATGTTTGACTTCATGGGAGGCTTGCGAGCCGGGGCTCGGAAGTTACTGAGACGTTTGACTTTGCGGGAGGCTTATCAGCCGGGGCCCCAAAGTTATTGAGATGTTGACCTACGGGAGGCATGAGTGCCGCCGCCCGAGGTGCTTGAAAATATTCCAAGTATGCCTTACACTTATCCAGGGGGAAACTAAGTAAAATTTTACTAACTATGAAAATCTAGTTACTCCGTAACTAGATTGAAGAATAATATGTCACGAGTTCTGAACAGTATAGTGTGTGTGTTGTTGAACTCACTATTTTGAGTTAAATGATGAAGTTCTCAGAAATAAAAGTATTATATGCTGATGTCTCTCATATACTATGCTATACTTTCTTTTGTTGATTACCGATTGCAGGTAGATTGCAATTGATGGGTAAAGTTTACAGTTTCTGAGTTTTATGTTGTTTTTGAAACTTTTGTTTACTTTCGAGTGACAATGGATTTCCTTACTTAGCCGTCGTGCTAACTACACTTCATTGTGTCCGTTATCAGATGGAATCTAGTGTGGGCTCATGCAGCCCAGCGGACTCCGATCCATCGAAGTTTGAGTTCCCCGTTCTGGATTACGATGATTACATGCAGTTTTTGTCTGATGATGACCCGTACACCCCCGGCTACGCTCTAGATCATCCAGTGCTAACTTGTACTCTCGACCCTGTGCCCACTTCTGTCTCACCGGCGGTACCGGTTTGGTTACCAATCCCTGTTGAACCGTTGTGCCCTCTAGACATTATTCAGGCTAGCTATGGGTTCTACCCCATAGAGGTTTTACCCGATAGTGATCCTCTCGAGTTTGTTGTTCGCTATCCTTACCCGTGGGACCCGAGTCCCCCGGAGTATCATGACTAGTGGATGATGCATATCAATACCTGCAACTTTCTGGATCACATCACCTGGTTCGAGGGTGAGTGGCATCTCGTTTGGGGCACCTACACTGGCCCGGTGTACCACTCGTTAGACTAGGTAGTGTCTAGGGTGGGAAGTCAAGTCTGACCTTTTGTGTATATATCTTTTGTAGCCATGCTTGTACTAAGATGGCTAGTGGGTCGGGTCTATCTCAAACTCTCCCAGTGGTTTCTAACTAAACTTTGGTACTTGTTAGTAGCTAGCTTAGCTACTCTTTTGTTGATGCCGTGAATATATATATATCAAGTTATGATGATCATGATGATATAGTACAGTTCCTTATCTTTAGCCTGTGCATCTAGAATGAATCTTATCTGTATGTGATTGGGTTTAGTCTAGGTGTGGCGGTAACTACTCCGATTGTTCGGTACAACCGAGTCGGGGTGTTACAATCACTCCATCCTTAGACTTCATAATAGAACTAGACCTTATGTCAAAGCCAACTTTAGCAGCATAGTTCTTGTAAAAGGATACAGCAGCGTCTAAAGTACTGAATGTCATACCAATCTTAGGTTTGCTCCCATCTTCACAATTAGGAATCTAATATTCAGTCATCCCCGGTGATATATCCACACTATAACCACCTTCAATGTTACTGGAATTTGCATCAGAAGTATTCAAATTTGTGCCTAATGTGACGCCATTTGGAGATGATGCTGGAAAGAGAAGATATAAAATACGGTTTAATACAAAATGAAAAAATTCAAAGATATAAAATACTTTTATGTTTTGTAGTGCATGTTTTTGTGCCATACAGAGTGAAAGTAAGTGCTTACTAGTGCTCATTCCTATGGATAATTAAGTAAAATTTCACAAAACACACTATTTTTTTCATAAATAGATACAGTGCATATTTTTCAACCGTATGGTGCAAATATTTGTGCCAAACAGTGCAAATATTTAAACCTAATAGTGCAACTATTTTAACATAACAGTTCAAATAGTTCATGCTTAGAGTTGAAGGTATTAAGCATGGTTTAGGTTATTTATATGTTTAAAGTGCACATTTTCTTGCCATAAAAAGCACATTTTGTGTTTAAAAGTGCACATTCTTAAGTCTATTTCAAATGAAATTACATAGAACTCACAATTTTCTTGATAATAACATGTAGTGCAAGATTTTTACTCATATAGTGCAAATATTTAAACCTAACAGTGCAACTATTCTAACCTAACAATTCACATAGTTCCTCCTTACAGTTGAAAGTATTGAATATGATTTAGGTTATTTTTATGCTTATAGTGCAAATTTTCTTTCCATACAGAGCACATTTTTGTGCCTAGTAGTGCACTTTCTTATGCCTATATGAAGTGAAGTTGCATAGAACTCACATTTTTTTTGATAATACCATGTAGTGCAAGATTTTAACTCATATAGTGCAAATATTTAAACCAAATAGTGCAACTATTCTAAACTAATAGTTCACATAGTTTATTCTTAGAGTTGAAGCTATTGAATATGATTTAGGTTATTTTTATGCTTATAGTGCAAATTTTCTTGCTATACAGAGCACATTTTTGTGTCTAATAGTGCACTTTCTTATGGCTATACCAAATGGAATTGCATAGACAATGCGGTGCAAAATTTTCAACCATATAGTGCAAGTTTTTGTGCCTAGTAGTGCACATTTTCTTAATTAACAATGCAAGTTGTTCAGGCATAGAGTTAGGCTATTATCCATGTTATGGCTTAAGTTTATGCTCTGTAGTGCATATGTTTGTGCTATACATAGCAGAAATTTGTCACTAAAAATGCACATTCTTGTTGCTAATCAACTACATTGTGATATTGCTATTTCATATCATTGAATATGTAAAGAATGCGAAAAGATTAAGCATTATAATTGAGACGTTCATAACAACGAATTTGTAAAGAATGTGCAAAAATTCATCAATATAACTGATTTTTATATTAATAACTGGATTAGAAGAATATAGGATTGATATTACCTTCATTCATTGTGTTGATCTATCGACTTTGTTTTCTCTCTGATTATGTGTAAAGAATATGCAGATTGATTATGCGAATTCTGTTGATCGAGAATTGATTTGCGTTGGAAATTTTTTATCGAGAATTGATATGCGTAAATAATGTAGGAAAGTTTTCATTGGAGGAAAGTTTTTGATCGAGATGAATATGGCAGTTACCAAATTACAGTTTATATTTGCTAGTGTAATTACTATAATATCCTTAATGAAGCGCGCCTATTAGATCTGTTAATCAATTTAGTGCGTTGGATTAAATATGATTAGTGGTTGTAATTGCATCTCACTTCTCACCTATGGTCTATTGTGCACATGAGCCCCTTCCTATATAGTTAGGATCATATGAGATCACTTGTTTAGGTAAGATCGTGAGATCAGATCTTGTGCATCCATTTAATAATTTAATGATCTAGATTGATTTAATATGCTAAGTTGAAGTGTGTGCGAATGGTAATAAAATGTGTGCGAATGGTAATTAAGTGTGTGCGGATGGTGATTAAATGTGTGCAAACGGTGATTAAATGTGTGCGAACGGTGATTAATGTACAAGATTTGATCTCAAAATTTTTTAATGGTCTAGATTGATTAAGATTCCAAGTTGAAGTGTGTGCGAACGGTGATTAAATGTGTGCAAACGAAGTGTGTGTGTGTGTGTCAATCAATTTAGACCATAAAAAAGTATTATATGGATGCACAAGATGTGATCTCACGATCTTATCTAAGCAAGTGGTCTCACTGGAACCCTACCCTATGTTGCACCGTCCATTTGTAAGTATGATGATGATGATGTGAATGGAATGAAAGATTACACTATTATTCTCTTCTTTCTTGTCTTTGTACTGTTTCTATTACGAATACGATCCGTTTCTCAGAGATAGCTATGAGTTAAAGGCAATAATCACACTAACATATTTTAGATTATTTTGACTTTAAAGTTTGGGGGTGTTACATAGAAAGCTCTATAGGTTTCAAGATCAACTTAACACACTGCCTTGAATCTAGTAAACTTCTTCTTGCTTGTTTGGAGCTTTGATTGTGGTCACAATTGTAATTGGGCTAAGTGAAATTCTTGCAATTTCATTTCTCTTTACTCCATTGTTCCATATCTTGATTGCTTAATTATAATTGTTGATTTACTTTGATCATGAGTGATAAGTGCCTAGAACTTCTTAGGCAATTGGGGTAGGTCTTACTTGACAAGATGAATGAGTGTCTAAGGAAGGAAATAAAAGAACAGAAGAAAAAGGAAGAAGAAGAAAAGTCTTTTAAAGTATAACATTATAACTAATAAAATAAAAATAATTACTAATAATAACAATACTTTATAAATTTAAATTATTATAAAATTTTTAGGCTAAAGTGTCACCCCGCACCATGAACCATAAGCCATTCTTCATGCCGCATCCTGTTCTTTCATAAGTGATTATACGATACACAAACCGTTGAATTTTTTTCGCCTAGAACATTTTGCAGGTTACCCGGTTACCATGATGACATGGTACCAGTTATTAACTAATGTGTACCTTCTTTTGTGTTTTAGTAGACCCTATATTCCAAAATGAATCATCTTTGAATGGTCTCTTCATTTCTTCATCAAGAATAAACTTCGGCTAGGCAATTACGACGCTTGATTTTTTTTCTCGTCTTGCTCAATAATTTGACGGAGGAGACACTATCCACCCAGAGGAATTCAGAAGGGAGAACCGCATGGTGGGCGTTTTGTGGGCTAACAAAAGAGACAGTAACCTGTGGTTTGCACAAGCTTACCAGAGAGAGTGTAGGGTGGGAATTCAGCTCCTGCCATTACTTCCGATCAGCGAAGTCCTGTTTTTCGATCTCCAGTTTGTGTAACAACTGGTGTAGTGGACTTTGCTGGCTCTGGCAAGGGAAGGGGTGGAAGATAAGTGGAAGGGATTTGTTTATGCGTTGGAAGGACTGTATGATAAAGAGGGTGAAGGAATGTATTTTGCGGTGAGGTGGATAAGAGGTATAGAAGGTGTTAAAACGAAGAGTTAAGGGCACGTTTACTAACTGAAAATTTTCTCCAGTTTTCTGAAAATTTAGAAAACTGGAAAACAGAAAACAGAAAACACGTTTACTAACACAGTTTTTCATTTTGAAAACAGGAAATAATTTTCCAGTTTTCTGGAAAACTGAAACACTATTAAAAGCTGTTTTCTAAATGGAAAACAGAATCAACTTCCATCTATTAGACTATATGTCACTATAATCGCATTCTCACCATTATCTACTTACATATTTATTCATTACTATGATTACATTCACTATCATCTTTTACTTATCATTGTGTTCTATCTTTTCCACTTGCATTACTTATTTAAACATAACTTATTTGTTTATGCTTAAAATTATACATCATTCACATTATTAAAATTAAAAATTGAAATCCATACCACGTTTTATATTTGATTGAACTCAATTTATTATTAGTTCGGATATTTTTAATTATGTTATATTAGATACAAGTTTGGTCCAGATATCGGATATTGAAATTTCACATATATAATATTAGAATTCAAAATAAAAATTATATTATATACATGTCATTCAAATGAATATATCCAAACATATTTTAAATATTAGTTCAAAAATATTAATATTATCTAAACTAAATTTTATGTGAACTTAATAGGTTATTGATTTGGATAGATATTTATTTATGTTATATACATATATAAATTTGGTTCGGATATCAAATGTAAAATTTTTACATATTGGACTTAAAATTAAAATTTATATTTATTCTATTTAAACCAAATATATTTTAAAATATTTAAATATAAGGTCTAAAAATTACTCGAAATTAAACTTATTGTTAATTTTATAACATTAATCTAAAAAAAATAAATTTGAAAAAATAAGTATTAGTAAACAAGTTTTCTAAACAAAAAACAGAGAATGAAACAGAGAATGAAAACTGAAAAATTGAAAAACAGAAACCAAAAAACAGTTTTCTGTTAGTAAACAGGCCCTAAGACTCCCCGAGTGTCGTGTCTCTCAAGGATGACAAATTGGAACGAATACGTGTTCGCATTTAGGAGGTTGAAAAGAAAGAGTTAAGGGTCATTTTGTACGAAAGTTTGAAGGTTGAAATTGGTTGTGAAAAGAAAAAGAAAAGGTGGAGATTGGGGCTCGTGGCTAACCTATGTGGTCTACTATCTAGTGGTTTCGCAAGCAAATGACTTGGATTTGACTAGGGAGTTCATGGCACTTCACCAAGTGGCGTCACACTTGGACTCCCACATCCTCATTCGGTTGGGGCATTTTATCAAACACCTTATCTACCACTCCTCTTGGGCCTCTTCCTGTTGGACTAAGGGCGGAGATGTGGGTGAGTTGGACTCGTGAGTGGCCGCTATCGCGCACACGCTCACTTTCACTGGGTTTGCTACCTAATGTGGCCACACTTAGGCACAAAGCATAATGAACATCAACCACACAAGTTTATCATCCAACAATCACAAAGCTCACATATTTCAAGCAAAGTCATATCAAATCAACCACATAGTTTAGCTTCGGGGCCACCAATCCCCTTTCTACTCTAAGCTATCATTAAAATAAAGAAACAAGAAGAAGAAATGAAAGTTTCAAAAGAAGCAAACATTAAATCAAAACATTGAAGAGAAGAGTACCATCCATGATGAATGGCTCATTTACATCTTGTTCTTGAAACTTCAATCCTCCTATCTTGCTCTTGAATATACTCTAATAGAAAGAAAGTTTTCCCCTAGAAGGGGAGAAAACCCTAAGAAACTTCAGATCTAAAACTATTCTATGGCTGCTAGGTCTCCCTCATCTATCTGAAAAAGGGGTTCAAATAGGCAACCAAAAACCAAAATTCCGAAGTGGCCCCTGTGGCCGGACCACGCCTAGTGCCACGCCGTAGTTGAGGGCGTGGAGAGCTACATACTGGAAATGATCCACTCCCATCCACACGCGTGTTGGGCTGCGTGGGAGATTCCTGCTTCGCGGCTTCGTTTGCCTTTTGCTCTATTTTGGCTTCGAATCCCTTTTCGATATGTGAAAACACTTCAAAACTTTTACTAAAATTAATGTTAGAAGATTTTGATCACATCCGAGCTAAAAATGCATGACATTGTCATAAACGGGTGGCAAAACTTTACATTTTATCCTATTTTAGACCATTAATATGTACTATTCTTAGTGCTTATCGGAGGGGTTTGTGGAGAAGATAAGGAACTTGAATGAATATGATGATGGCAACTGTCTAACGAATTCAGCATTTCTCTCTTGGCTTGAAACACTGATTGATGCCAAGGTTTTCTCAGATTTTCTCTCTTGACTATTTGCTTGATTTTCATCTTAATGTGGTAAGCTTGTTGCAAATTGTATCGGTATTGATCACGAAATACAAAGAGGCTGAGATGTACAGAAATGGATTCGTGCAAAGGATTAGTGCAGTAGAGATGAGGACATCGGATGAGAAATTGCAGTATGGAGATGATCCATGTTTTGGTGCTCACAGTAAACCAATCAGAGTGTACTGAAACAAAGGCAGATGTGCATGTGGAAGCTTCGTTGAAAATAATGAAGAAAATGGAGAATCATATACATCAGCTTAAAGGTAATGTGAAAAAGGACTGGCCAAAGAAGTGGCGTGACTTTGGATCAAACTGATACACACATTCTCTAGGAAAAGGAAGAAGACTTCCCTTATCAACCTAGAAGAGAATGCTTCTGGAGAGCAGGATACTAGCATGGTGGATGGTTCATCGAGGAAAATTTCATAACAGTGCAATACATATTATCAAGCTGGTTCATGCACAATTTCACAACTCCATCTTTTGTTAATGTTCATGCAGCTTATTTCTTTGTCTGGAAAGTGGTCATAAATTAATGGGAAAAACTCATGGAAAATGATGAGATTTGAGAAGATGTAGGCTAAAAGCTGAGTGGAGATGTTCATGCTGTCTTTTCCAGGGTGCACCAGGTTGTGTAAGTTAATGTTTTGAATCTATCCGGCGAGGTAGCAGCAAAATGGATCCCGGCGAATCTTATTGGCATGTTGGCTAAGCATATATAATTAATAGAATTAATGAAGAAGCTGACCGCTGACTACCAAATGGAAGGCTAAAAAAAATACGAAAAAAGAAAAATAAAAAAAAAATAAAAAATTTCATGTCAGCATATTATTACAGGCAACCTAGAGGAAACCTACAAAAAGTTATATGTGAAAAAAATTTAATGGTTTGTGCATCGTATAATCACTTATGAAAGAACAGGGTGCGACATGAAGAATGACTTATGGTTCATGGTGCGGGATGACACTTTAGCCAAATTTTTATTTAAAGTTTAAAATAACACAATATACTCATAACTTTAAATGTTATTCTAATTGCAATCGGTTAATAGTAAATAGTTAATTTATCAAACACATTTTATATAATTAATTAACATTATCAATTTTTTAAATACTATTGACTCTGTTTCTGAGCAGTCGTTATACCATGGGCCATGGGTCATAGCTGATACTGCAGTTGTGTTGAACTGATACTGCAGTTGTGTTCAAAGGGAACTGCAGTTACGCGGAACATAGGCTGTTTCATCCGTCTGGAATTACATTTGTGTTGAACTGATACTGTTGAACAGATGAACGGCCTCTGTTCCGCATAGCTGCAGTTTCCTTTCAACACAACTGTAGTATCAGCCATGACCATGGTCCACAATATAATTTGCGGTTTCTGAGAGAGTTAAAGTTATGCCGCTTGATCACATGATTTTTAACAATTAATATTATCAACTAATTAAACCAACTAACACAATTATTATCAACTAAATCAATTAGTTATAAACTAATCCAAACACCCCATAATTTTCTCTTTTATTTTTATTTGAGAAAATTGTATTTTTGTCCCTAAGTTATAGGGTAATTGTAGAATTCGTCCCTTAGTTATTCTAATTGAAAATTTCGTCCCTAAGTTATCATTACGTTGCACTTTTTGTCCCTAACTTAGTGTGTAAACTTCGATAAGTTTTTGATTAAAAAATAGTTAACTGAAAAATTTCGGTAAATTTTGTTAAAAAATTGGCGTTGAACCGAAAAAGTTCGAATAAAAATTTTTTAATCGAAAATTACCGAAGTTTGTACACTTAAGTTAGGGACGAAAAGTGCAACAAAATGATAACTTGGAGATGAAATTTACAATTAGTATAATTTAGGGATGAAAAATACAACGCCAATAATAATTTAGGGACGAAAAATGAATATGATCAAAACTTATAGACGAATTCTGCAATTATCCTATAAAGGGACAAAAAACGTAATTTTCACTTTTTATTTTCATTGTTTAGTTTTATCACGTACAGCACGAGGGGACATCGCGCGCCGCAAGTCATCTACTCTAGAATCTAGAAAAGCTTCTCCCAAAATATCTCCAACCTTCCAAGGACACAAAACCCATTTCTCTTCAAAAAGAAAAAGAATCTTTCGATCAAGGAAAAAAAAAATACTGAGCTTCCATCTCAACTATGAACCATGAATCCACAACCATCAATTCACAGTTCACTCCCAGACGACATCGCCCTCAAAATAGCTTCATCTCTCGAGGTTCTATTTCTCTTCCAATTCTTGAAATCATTTTCCATTTTTATTTTCTGCTGTCTGTGAGCTGTGAATTATTTTGATTTAATTTTGTGCGGATTTTCTCAATTAGGTACGAGGAGTGTGTTCCTTGGGTAGTTGTTCGAGGTTTTGGAGGCAGCTATGTGGGTCTGATTGTGTGTGGGAGCCTCTGTGTAGAGACAGATGGCCCGGTCTTGCTTTAGATCAACAAGCTTCTTCTACTTCTTATGGATATCCCGCTGATCTTGATCATAATTTACAGGTTTAACCTACCTCTGTGTAGAGCCTCCGTACATTTTAGATAATTCTGTTCCTCTGTTAGATGTATAAGATTCCACTGTGGAGGGAGTTATTGTCAAACCTAACAGGAATTGATTTTTGGGAAGAGAAAAGTAAATTTTCTATACAAGATCTGTCATTCTTGCAAGAAAGTAAAAAACTTCAGGAAAGAAAGGATTTTACCCTTTTTTTTTTCTTGAAAATTGTGGACTTCAAAGTTCAGGAGTTCAGTGTTGGGAGTAAAATAAGTGATTTTCTCATATAGTTCTGTAATTTTCAAGCAAGGAAGAAAAGATTTCTTTTTTCATTGAAGTATTGCCTTGAACATTTTCTAAATGAAGTAAAAGTAAAAAAGCATTGTTAAAATTGGTGAGCTTATGTATTCAAGAAAAAGTTAAGTTCAATTCTTTCTCGCTGAATTTACTTGCAAGTAGCTTAGTAGCATGCTTTATTGGAAAAAATTGCATTTGCTCTTTCTGGAGGAAACTGGAGAAGATGTATGTAAACTTAATCAGATTAATCATGTAACTCTATTATATTTCTCCTATCTGTGTTAATATGCTTGGGTCTTGAGGCCTTGTTTGCTGTCATATTTTAGAAGTGCTAGGATTGTTTATAATATGATTTTACGCCAGATATTGAAATCAATCTACTTTTCATTTCCTTTTTGAAACTATAGGGATGGAGGGGTTTTTATATCAAGAAGCACAATGAGATGGCTGAAAAAGCAGCAGGTGTAGTGAACTTCGTAGAGCGTTGTTTGGCATTTGAATCAATTGAGGTTGGTCACTACTTGAAAGCAATTAAGGGTCTAAACACAATGGAATTTGGATTTAAAGATATCCAATTGTTCTTTCTCAAGCCGGATCTCAATGTGCTGCTCAACTTGGTTGGCTTGCACTACTGCATAGCATTGCTTGACACACCGGTAATTACCTAATTACTAATAGCCAAATGGGCATCCCTGCTGATTCTCATTCAAATTTTTCTGTTATGTGTATATAATAAGATGGCTCAGCATACCGGTTATTAGTATTAACCAAATGGGCATCCCTGTTGGTTGCTATTCAAAATGTTTTGTTATGTTTATATAACATATTTTGGATTTATTACAACCATTTTATATACCATTGTTTAACTGGTACCTTCAATGATCTTAGGGTGTGTTTGGTTAATGGGGTTAGACACAAGGAATGGGAATGAAAATCATACACATTGGTTGGTTGACAACTTTTTAAAACACAGGTATAGGATTTGATTACCCCTTCAAAACCCATTACCTAATTTAAATTAGGTATCATTCCATTAATCTAGCCTTACCCCTCCCCATTTCGTCGCCTCCTCATTTCGTCGCCTCCTCACTCATCTCTCCTCACTTCATCGACTTCCTCACTGCATTACCTACTCACTTCATTGCCAAACATCTATATGTGGTTTTTGGGGTCATATATAACCAAACATCAATATTGGTAATTATTTAAATTCTAGCCTACTACCAAACATGCAAAATACATTCACCAAAACCCATTCTAATTACCAAGTATTTGAATCCTATTCCGATTCCGATTCTCATGTTCGAACCAAACACACTTAGATGTGTCATTGACTTTGATTAGTAGTTATGCTAAATCAAATATGATGCAACATACTTAAATTGTAATGAAAACAATGTTAATGCTCAGTGTGTTAGCTAACAATATGTGCAACTACTGGGTTTTCCACTATTTTGTAAAATTTTTCTGCTTTTTCATGTTAGTTTTTCTGGACCACCAACTCCGAAATTGGAATGGAATAGTTTGGGGCTTTCTTAATACGCAAATTAAAATGTTTTCAATAAAAAATCGCTTTTGTGGAACCTATTTGAGCTTAAACTGTGTGATCATTTCTGTCCATGTCTTGAAAAAGGTTAGATTTGATTGGCTCCTATTCTTAATTCCGTCTGATTCTGCCACTTATCTCCTTGATTGCTAATGTTCTCTTCTAGGCTGAGTATCTTATGGAAGTGCTGCGTAGCTGCAACATTTCAGACAGGCAAGTACACGTGCAATGGTGGAAGCTTGGAAGGTGGTTTTATGGCTTTCGCATGCGGGATGAATTGCACGCACGTAATATCTCCCTAGGGGATCTTGTGACTTGTAAAGATAAAGAAGTTCTAGGGGTGCTTCGTCGGGGTGCTGTTTATGAAGTGTTACGGATCCAGATATCTCCTGCAAAATCTGAAACCCAAAGGCAGGATTCAAGATGAGAATGACTAGACTTTTCATGGCATATGTACATTCTTTCAACTCCATGTTCTTATTTCCTATTTGTGAATAAACTATGCACCATGTATCTCGGTTATTGGGAGGAGAGTGTTTTGGTAATGGTTTGCTGTAACCTGAAATCTCCTGTCTTCTAAGACATGTATTGCTGTGAATTCATATTGAAGCATATCAATCAGGTGTTTATGTTAGTTAACATACAGGTACAAATTCATAAACAATGTGTGACCTCAGTGGTTGAGAGTTTATATATTTGAGGCTTACCTGTCATACCTGATTGAGTGCTTGCCCAATTTTATTGACATTTTTAGACAAAATTACAATTTTAGTCCCAGAGTTATATGATCTGTGGTTTTCGTCCATAATTAACTTGGAGTTGCTAACTTGTAATAGTATGTATTTCTAATTAGTCCATTGTCTGGAAGATGGAGTTATTATTTTGAATAAAAATCTTAATAATACTGGTTGAAAAAATTGTTAGGCACTCTTCGGACATCTGGGTGTTTAGGGGGCGATTAATCGGCACTTGTGCATTTTTTATTTTAATTTTTTTTAAAATTTTAAGACTAATAATTTTTTTTAAGACTAATAATTATAAACTACTTAATACTTTAATAGTTAATACTAAAATATTAAATATTAACTTAAAAACACTTAAAATTCGAATAATTTAGGGTTATTTCACTCTAAACGATGTCGTTTAGAAGGAAATAACTCATTAGTATGTGCCTAGGAGACCTAGGCGGTCAACGCTGGCGGCGCTTAGGCAGTCTAACTAGAATGTAAAATACTTGGCTATCTGGGTTATAAAATAGCTATCCGGGTTATAAAATACTTGAGAGTGATAATGCCAATTTAATTAATTTATGGCCATCTGGGCAGTCTAACTAGAACATAAGTTAATCAATGTTGAAATTGTAGTAGACAATACAAAATTCGATATAGTAGATATAAATAGTATTAAATCATTTTATAGAGATTAAACTTAAGAGCATAAGAGCATAAGTCTATAAGAATTGATGCTCCCACGATGACAGATATGCATTTGGTGAGTTTTGGATAGTATTAGGCAGGCAGATCAGAATAGCGAGCAAAATACATAGATCGAAGCCAAGGTTTTTTTTTTTTTGAATACATCGAAGCCAAGGTTTTGGTGCGGCGTTACGTGGACTTGGTATGATGCTGCCATTTAACAAGTGTTGCGCACACCTGGATAAAATTAAACTTAATGCCACCGTTTGTTCAAGAATACGATAAAGAGGATATATATGCTCGAACGTATTAATTATATTATATTATATTAGTTCTTCAGCTATATATATACACACACACTAGCTAGCTTCGTTCGTAGCTTTAATTTGTTGTCTGAAACCCATCATTTTGGGCTGGCGTACGTACTTTGTGATTGAAGAGAGAGTGGCATGTATATCCCCAGACCACCTTCCGTTTCAGGCCGGCCCGGGCCAGGACCAGGACTGGTATGGGCAGGTACTAGTATGTCTACTCTTGCGGCCTCTCATGCCTCCTTCGACTTAGGCTTCTTTCGTGGCTTTCTCGATAACTTCTGCAGACTTCTGTCTACTTGGTCAGTCTCAGCATCCCAGACATGCTCTTCATTCATCATATATAATTAATTTTATTTATTTATTTATTTTTATTCATATGAAAATTAGTGTTTAGGTGTCTAATTATGGCTGTTCAATTTGTTACATCCCATACTTTTATATATATATATATATATATATATATATATATATATATATATATATATATATATATATTTTGCTATTTTTATTATTTGGCAATTATTTTTAGGGTTGGGGCAGCTTTTCAATCAAATCTCTGATCTTAATTTAAGGGTGTACACATTTAGGTCCTGTTTGGTAAATGGCTGTTGGCTGATTGGGTTGGCTGTTTGGGTTAGAAGGTATGATTTGTTGATAATATTAGCTGATTCTAGAAAGTTGTTTGATAAATTAGCTTTTAGCTGATAGCTGTTTGGTATAATTTATTTTCTCAAAAAGCTAATTGAAAAGGTTGCTTTAAATAGCCTTTTGAATTTTAGCATTGTGGAGTTAAAAAAACTTATTAACCAAACAACTAATAGTGGTCAAATAAGCCAAAATTGGCTGATAGGCTGATTATTTACCAAAGAATGCCTTAATCTTATCCATACAATTGAATATTTGGATAGTGTGGATTAAATCACATGACCACATCTAAACACTAATTCTCATAGGAAGAATATATATATATATATATATATATATATATATATATATATATATATATATATATATATATAATGATTGGTGTGACTAAAAAATTTTGATCTGGGTTGTGGCATGCAGCTTATGCTTAGGGTGCTGTTTTGGGCGCTAGAAACCTGCTGCGGCGGCAGGCAGCAATGCAAAGCTAGCTGAGCATTTCGTCCGACCTCCCTGACCGCCCATTATATTATATTATGTGATTATCTTGTAGATGGCCGATAGTATTCAATGGTATTTTTGTTTCAATGTGATCATCCCAAATGCCGCCCTTAGCTTGTGAATAAAAAATAATAATTGTTGTAGGTGTTGTTACTTGCTCTTTTCATTTTTGTTTAAATGTCTACATTTAAAGTTGTAACACCCCGGCTCGGCTATACCGTACATCCGGAGTGGTTACCGCCACACCTAGACTGAACCCAATCAAATCCAGAAAGAGTCCACTCTAGATGCACAGGCTAAATAAGGAAAACTGTTTCACACACTTTCTACTTGACAAAAGCTTTACGTATATATTGCAGCGGGAAGAAAGGAAGGTAGCTAGGTTAGCTACTACTATATATACAAGGATCGACCCATTGGGTCCAAAACATGAAAGTTTAAGTTGTTCGCAACTTGTTAGCCATACTAAGGCTACAAAAGATATTTACACAAAAAAAAAGGAGTTGTTCTAGACAGTATACTTCGGAGAGGGCGGAGCAGGAGGAGCAGGGGGAGCAAGAGGAGCAGGAGGAGCAGGAGCGTAACCGGCAGCGTAGGGGTCATCATCAAGCAAGAACTGCACATAGTCATCATAGTCTAACACTGGAAACACAACTCAGATGAGCTCTCAACGCTCATCGGGCTACAAGAGCCCACACTAGACAACATCTGTTAAAAACACATTGAAGTGTAGTTAGCACGAAGGCTAAGTAAGAGAATCCATGGTCACCCAAAATTCAACAAAGGTTTTCAAAACACGTATAAGAGAGTTTTGTAACTTTTACTCATTTGATGAGATTTCTCCTGTAAATAAATTAACAACGAGGACTTGCACAAAAAGTGATTAGTGAACCAAAATCAACATATCTCTTAAGACAAAATCATTTCTTTCTCAAGGTCGTTACAGAGTAACCCATTTTTCATCTTTAAAACTTCCTTAGTTTCATATTAGCAAGCGTGAGGCCTTTGGAGTATTCTCATAACTCCATCTCTGACCAAAAATTCCTCTACTCAAATCTTTCACCAAAAATTCCTAGGCAAAACATATCATCATAATTTTAGGAAATCTTAACCTATAGTTAGGTTCTAGGGAAGAAAACAAGGCTTTTAACCGAATAAAAATGGAATTTTACCGAATAGATGATGATCTTGATGAAGAAATTGGCTATGGAAGCTCTTGAATTCAAGGAAAAAGATGAAGTTTTCTCTCTCTCTTTCCTCTCCAATATTTCGGTCACAATGGGGAAAAATAAAATGATCAAGCTTATATATTTTCCTTTATAAGATTAGGATGAGGAAGCTTGAAGAAAAAGTTACATTGTTTCTTATAAGGGAAGAAAGAAGAAACTTGGAGATCAAGTTTCTATTTAGATCATCTCCAAAAATTATTTTAATATTAGCATGTGGCTAGAAGGAATGACACTTGTCACAATGCTATGGTAAATCTTGAAGAATAAGACTTCCCTTGCCAGTTAGGGGATAAATCAGATAAAGTTACGGTAGAAAATAATTTAGGGACAATAGGGTGGCTGCCTAGGTTCTAGAAGAGACAAAATAAAATTAAAACATAGATGATATCAGTCAAATAATTGGTATCAAATTGAAGAATACATGTGCTGGCAGAAAGAAATTGGCAGAACACTGGATCCGGATTAAAAATATTATTGGGAGTATTTGGTAAGGTATTTTGATACCATTTTCTTCAAATATGTAGTTAAGCAAGTCTAGAACCTACATATAAAATTTCATAATGATCGGAGTAGTATAAGTATGGTTTTCGAATTTTTTTTCCAAAACTAGTCCAGAGAGAAAAATTCTGGACAGCACACTGTCAAGGGTAAAAACGTAATTTTCTGTGTTTACTCAAATATCCAAATGACCAAAACTTTTTAAGGATATCAAGTACTATAGATTGGGGTTCTAAAATAAAAATTTCAGGTAAAATGGAGTTCGGGAATTATGTTTACCGAATAAATCTTTTGGACTGCGTCGAGTTGAAATTTTCTGAAAAAAGAATAGTTAGAATCATTTTTGGCTAAAAATCATTTTGTAACAAAAATGGTGAATAAATTTCGGGTGTCACATAAGTCTATCGCGTAATTCTACCTATGATTACCCATCTAAAATGAAAATCTAGATGTCATCACACTACATAGTAGTTGGTGGAAGATGTGACAATTAGAAGGGAAAAATAATAAATAAATAAATAGAAAGAAAAAAAGTGAAGATGCACGCAATGTTTACTAATTGTGTATTTTTTTTAAAGAGTTAATATCAGCTGGTTTCTCCTTGGATTATTGTAATTTACTTAAAAAGGTCTTTTGTTTATTTTTTTACTCAGTTAGTCCCCTGACTATTAATTGTTGATCAATTTAGTCCTTAACTACTAAAATGTTGCCTTGTTAGATCTTCTATTAGATTTTTTCATTAGTTGTCCATCAAATGCAGGGACAAAGTCGTATTTTCAAGTTATGGGGCATTGAATCAGTTATGTTAAGGTCTAAATTGATGTTACAATTTCCAAATTTATAGTCAATGCATATTCTGTAGCTCTTCGTAGTACTGTTGTCAGTGAGGCCAAGGATTTGGAGTTGTCAACCACCAGAAAGGTATAGTCAGAGGTGAAGGCAAAGTAAGGTGTTAATGGGGTGGATGGCTTGACACAGAGGTCAAGAGAAGGCTATTACATATAGCTCACACATGCCAAGATGCTTGTAAAGCAAGCAACGCTTGCTATCAATAGGCTCATGCTTCTACCAGAGTGCCAAAGTGTAAAAAGGGGCATACGCCGATTTTTTTGATCCTGAAACTGTTTCTTTCGTTTTTGGGTATCAATTACATTATCAATTACTTTAATGTGTTAAAATATCATCAGATCTAATATACTGCAATCAATAATGAGGTATTCGTAATGAAACTTTTGATTTTACAGCGAACTTCATATGAGAATTTGTTAATAGTTATTGACACGCACGTTTCACTGATTTAATTTTCAATACTTAAATTTTAAGTAAGTGGCTGCTTGTCATATGCTGACAAGATATTTGATGGATTCTGTAACAATTTAGGAGTGAATTCATATTTATGGGTCATGTCCAATGATTTTGGAAGAAGATAAAAATTTACTTGCATTTAAAGAAACTGAACACAGTGACACCTCAATGGAGGTGGTCTTAATTAATCAACATGGTCCATGGGGACTCGAGGCTAAGGAAATTAGAGGATAAAGCTCAAGAAATGTACTACGAATTAAACCAAGTCATTGAGTTTTTCGCATTCAAAAAAAAAATAAAATTAAAGTACACACTATTTCGCTTGTACACTCCTAATATCTTATCCTAAGGTTTTGGTTTGTCCATGAAGTTCGAATCTTCAATCTTTGGTCACAGTGACAAAGGAATTGGACACACTTCACAATGAAACATTTGGAAACTTGATTATAAAGAGTTAGACATTAGTGTGTAAATCAGAAACTTAACGACGAAATGATTGAACCCTAAACAAACAAAAAAAACAAAAACAAAAACAAAAAAGAAAGGCTTCAAGCTATGGAGATAGATTTCCCCGATGCTTCACGACGAGTACAATTACAATATTAATTAGGGATTTCATTGTAAAATTGGAATGTATACAATATTCAATGGTAGGTGTGACTAATAAATTTCGATATGGGTTGTGGCATGCATATTATGCTTAGGGTGCTGTTTTGGGCACTAGAAACCTGCTGTGGCGGCCAGGCAGCAACGCAAAGCTAGTTGAGCATCTCATCCGACCACCTTGACCGCCCATTATATTATGTGATTATCTTGTAGATGGCAGGCTGTATTCAATGCTATTTTTACTTCAATGTGATCATCCCAAATGTTGTCCTTGTGAATTTAAAAACAAGAAATTGCTGTGCTGTTACTTCCCCTTTTCATTTTTGTTTAAATGTCCACATTTAAAGGATATTGTGTAATACCAACCATTTGAAATGGTAACGGGGATGCCATCACACTACATAGTAGTTGGCGGAAGATGTAAGAACAGAAAAAAATAAAAAAATAAAAAACTAAAAAGAAGAAAATAAAAAGTCAGGTTGGCTACTTAGTCACTCTTAGCGGGATGCATGCAATGTGTACTAATTGTGTTTTTCTTTTTTCTTTTTTGAAAGGGAAAATGGTCAAATAAGTCCCTAAACTTTACCTAAAACGTCAATTAGTTCTCTAAAGTCTAAACTTTTAAAAAGTATAATTACATCTTTTAACATTTTAAATTGGGGCAGTGAAGCCCAAAAACCGATAAATGACCTGTTATTGTAGGTCATTTCAGTTCAAGCGTCATACTAGAGAAAATCCAGCGACGGCCGAACCGTCGCCAATCGCCATTCCCGACGGAAGACAACCAGTGGTTGCATTCTTCGAATCTTCTGATCTTGAAACTGTTTGTTTCGTCTTTGGGTATCAATTACTTTAATGAGTTAAAATGTCATTTGACTCAATTAAAGGTATCAAAATGTGTTAAAATGTCATTATATACCGTCATCAATAATGAGGTATTCATAACGAAACTTCTGATTTTACTCTACAATGAACTTCATATAATAATTTGTTAATAGTTATTGACACGTCTAACTGATTTAATTTTCAATACTTGAATTTCAAGTAAGTGGCTGTTTGTCATATGTTGACAAGATATTTGATGGTCAAGTAAGTGGCTGCTTGTCATATGCTGACAAGATATTTGATGGGTTCTGTAACAATTTAGGAGTGAATCCATATTTGTGGGTCATGTGCAATGATTTTGAAGAAGGTAAAAGTTTATTGTCTTTGGTGGCATGCAGTTAAAGAAATTGAACCCAGTGACACCTCAATGGAGGTGGTACTAATTAATCGACATGGGTCCGGGGACTTCCAAATCTATCAGTTTATCTACTATATCATATTTTGTCTGAACTTGAATCAACTTGTGATCCAAAATCATAACTTGAGATTTTAATTTGCAAAAGATATATAGTCGTGTAACACTATCATCCTAGGGTTTTGTGCCTAGTAGAAATGATATATATCTGGTAGAAAGCATCATGGATAATGATAATAAAGTAGCCTAGTAGAAAGCATCCTAGGTTTACTTAGAGTTTCAGCTATTATTCGCTAGGCTTTGAATCCCAGTTAGGAGGTGTGCATACTTAAGATAGTGGTTCGGTTTTCACCTATGATTTATGATGATTGATAAGGGAGCTGTTCTTCGGGACTCGGTCCTCCTCAGAGTCATTCACACATGGTGATGACCTCCTCCTCCCTTTATGTATGATTGATGGTTTCCTCTAATATTATTACAAACATAATCATTTTCAAATGATAGATATTATTGATTCCAAAGGAAGGTTTGAGAAAGTTTATCCATACTTCGGCTATGTGCCATGCCTTATCTTGATATTTGATATGTTGGAAATATCATTATAATCTAAGAATGCAGTTTAATCATCTTGGTGGTATAAGTAATTTCACTATGATAAATTAGTCTTTCCATGCCAATAAAACTCTTTTTGCATAAAAGCATTATTAGCCCTATTATCCCCTTACATTCATATGCATGTGGGCATGAATTATTTATACATATTCGTATATGAGTATTTATGTAAGTACCTATACAGTGTGGTACTTGGACACCAGGTTTGCGAACCCCTGTTATTTTGATAAGTAGATGTTTTGGATCCCTTATGGTTTTGCCTAGTAGTTACTCTTATTTGGCTGACTACGGAGGTAGTATCCCATTGATACTTAGTATGCTAATCTGATGATGTTGACTATTTAGCATCTAAGTTCTTATCTTTATGCTTAAAGTTATTTATCTTGATCTAGGCTCAAATGTTAGAAATTGGAGGTGTTACAATGACACATTTGGAAACTTGAAGATGAAGAGTTAGACATTAGTGAGTAAATCATAAACCTGACGACGAAAGGATTGAACCCTAAACCAAAAAAAAAAAACAAAAACAAAAAAGAAAGGCTTCCAGCTATGGAGATGGACGTCTTCGATTCTTCACGACGAGTACATACAATTTTAGAAAGTTAATTATGCATTTTTGTGAGACCTCGAAAATTTTTCGCGAAAACCCTGTTTATCTAAAACCAAATAAAGCCCATTATAAAATTTTCACTCCTACGAAGTGTACAAGTTCATATTTATATATATACGTAGATATTCGTAAAATATTTTCTATATATGCCGACTTCAAAATAATTTAATATCAAAACTTATATAAATATTCATGATTCCAAAAACCCTATTTGAATAACTCATGAGTCCAAAACCTTTGACCAAAAGTCTATTTGAGACGAACCTGTGAACCTGATAGCCAAGTTTTATTCCAAATATGAACCTACTTTGATCCTACCCTTATCACATTACTTCATATTTATCATTTGACCCATCTTAGACTGTAAAATATCAACCTAAGAGCAAAACCCAAAATTCCCAAAATACCCCTCAGCATTTATGTTTCAGACCTAAGGCTTTGTGCCCTAGGTATAAAGAGTTACTGTTTCATTCATTTGCCTCAATCCCTCCCCACTCCAAACACTCTTCAGCATTTTCTCATCTCTAGGAAGAAGCCAAGCAAGCCAAGAGCTAAACATTTGTGAGATCATCCCTTCTTCTTCATCCCTGCATTCTTCTTCACCATTATTTCCTTTCCTCTTTATTCTCTAAGTATATATTTGTGCATGTGTATGATGTTATTGTCGTTATTTCTTGGTTTGTATGGTTATGGGGCTTAGGGAGTAGAGAAGGAAGCCAACCTTCAGGCTTAAAGGATGAATTCAAGCTCTTAAGTCTTAAGACATCAAGCTTGAGGTATAAACCATGGAAACCCAAAACTTAAGTATTTTGTTAATGTTCTGTGTATGTGTGTGTTGTATGCTCTGTATTTTCTCTTTAAATGTCCAGAATGGTGAAATATGTGGTGTTAAGTGGCATATTGTTGAGCAAGTGATGTTGGAATGTTATATTGATGTCTTGAAATGAGTTATGGATGGAGAAAATGCGATCTGTTGTGTTGTGTTGTAGAGAAGAGGCAACTGCCTCCGTTGTGGTTGGATGCACGGGGCCGAGCACAGGGCTGGAAACCTTGTTGGCCAGCCCATGCATTGAGTGGCGGGCGAGAGGAGGCAAGGCCTAAGGCCGTACCGCCTCAAGCCGTAGCCGCACGGGGCAGTGTGGCGGGGCTTAGAGCCCCGCCTCACAGCCACGTGTGTGCTACGGGTCCTCAAGTACGGGGCCGCAAACCCTGTACCCTTTGGGTCCTGTCACCAATTGTTAAACCCGCTTGTGCTATTTGTTGCCTAATTTTGCTTGTAAATTAAGTATCCTCTGGTAAAAATTTTCTTTATTAGCAACGCATGTTTACTCTCATTTTCTCTCCAAAAATCCATTCTAGTTGTGTCTACTTTGTAATAACTATAATCGTGCGTGTGTATACGGGAGCACTTGGTTTATATATTTAAAAATGGAAGTTACTCTTATTTATATTTGTAACACCCCGACTCGGCTGTACCGAACAATCGGAGTAGTTACCGCCACACATAGACTAAACCCAATCACATACAGATAGGATTCATTCTAGATGCACAGGCTAAAGATAAGGAACTGTACTATATCATCATGATCATCATAACTTGGTATATATATTCATGGCATCAACAAAAGAGTAGCTAAGCTAGCTACTAACAAGTACTAAAGTTTAGTTACAAACCACTGGGAGAGTTTGAGATAGACCCGACCCACTAGCCATCTTAGTACAAGCATGGCTACAAAAGATATATACACAAAAGGTCAGACTTGACTTCCCATCCTAGACACTACCTAGTCTAACGAGTGGTACACCGGGCCAGTGTAGGTGCCCCAAACGAGATGCCACTCACCCTCGAACCAAGTGATGTGGTCCAGAAAGTTGCAGGTATTGATATGCATCATCCACTCGTCATGATACTCCGGGGGACTCCGGTCCCACGGGTAAGGATAGCGAACAACAAACTCGAGAGGATCACTATCGGGTAAAACCTCTATGGAGTAGAACCCATAGCTAGCCTGAATAATGTCTAGAGGGCACAACGGTTCAACAGGGACTGGTGACCAAACCGGTACCGCCGGTGAGACAGAAGTGGGCACAGGGTCGGGAGTACAAGTCAGCACTAGAGGATCTGGAGCGTAGCCGGGGGTGTACGGGTCATCATCAGACAANNNNGGGGGACTCGGGTCCCACGGGTAAGGATAGCGAACAACAAACTCGAGAGGATCACTATCGGGTAAAACCTCTATGGGGTAGAACCCATAGCTAGCCTGAATAATGTCTAGAGGGCACAACGGTTCAACAGGGACTGGTGACCAAACCGGTACCGCCGGTGAGACAGAAGTGGGCACAGGGTCGGGAGTACAAGTCAGCACTAGAGGATCTGGAGCGTAGCCGGGGGTGTACGGGTCATCATCAGACAAAAACTGCATGTAATCATCGTAATCTAGAACGGGGAACTCAAACTCCGATGGATCGGAGTCCGCTGGGCTGCATGAGCCCACACTAGATTCCATCTGATAACGGACACAATGAAGTGTAGTTAGCACGACGGCTAAGTAAGGAAATCCATTGTCACTCGAAAGTAAACAAAGTTTCAAAAACAACATAAAACTCAGAAACTGTAAACTTTACCCATCAATTGCAATCTACCTGCAATCGGTTATCAACAAAAGAAAGTATAGCATAGTATATGAGAGACATCAGCATATAATACTTTCATTTCTGAGAATTCCAACATTTAATTCAAAAAGTGAGTTCAACAACACACACACTTTACTGTTCAGAACTCGTGACATTCTATTCTTCAATCTAGTTACGAAGTAACTAGATTTTCATAGTTAGTAAAATTTTACTTAGTTTCCCCCTGGATAAGTGTAAGGCATACTTGGAATGTTTTCAAGCACCTCGGGCCGCGGTACTCATGCCTCCCGCAGGTCAACATCTCAATAACTTTGGGGCCCCGGCTGATAAGCCTCCCGCAAAGTCAAACGTCTCACTAACTTCCAGGCCCCGGCTCGCAAGCCTCCCAAGAAGTCAAACATTTCAATAACTTTCGGGCCACGGCTCCCGCAGGCCTCCCGTAAAGTCAAACATCTCATTAACTTCCGGGCCCCAGCTCGCAAGCCTCCCAAGAAGTCAAACATTTCAATAACTTTCAGGCCACGGCTCCCGCAGGCCTCCCGTAAAGTCAAACATCTCATTAACTTCCGGGCCCCGAAGCCTCCCAAGAAGTCAAACATTTCAATAACTTTCGGGCCACGGCTCCCGCAGGCCTCCCGTAAAGTCAAACATCTCATTAACTTCCGAGCCCCGACTCGCAAGCCTCCCAAGAAGTCAAACATCTCAACAACATTATCCAGAAACTAAGGTTTTCAAAACATTCTTTCTGTCCTTGTGTTTAATTAGTATATTCACGTGATGACTCAAACGATCATTCTTATCCAAATATATCTCCAAAATACACATAGTTATTAATGACTTTTCACCATGAAATTCCAAGTGGCAAGGGTCACACTTGTTTCTTAAAAACACAATTTTTCCCCAAATTAATGAACATAATGTACAAAATAACATTTGAGCTTTCAAAAATTGACTCGGTTTCCTGTAGGCCTTCCAAGCATCATAACATTCGGGAGCAAAAACATCGGGGAAAAGTTCAGTCGAAAACGGCTCCGCGTCGCGCGGGTTCGCGGTTACCCGCAGCGGCGGACGCGTGCGTCCTGGCGGCGTCCGCACGTTCGGCATTAACGCCGAAAAACTGGGCGCCACGGACGCGCGTCCGTGGTTGCGTCCGGCCTTTCGGCCGCAACGCCGAATCCTGGGCGCCGATGGACGCGCGGTTGACGCGCGTCCAAGGCTGCGTCCATCCGATTCTGCCAACTTCGGGCAGCAAAAACTGGGTTGTAACGCCCCGTTTTTCCACTATTTTCACAAGTATAAGCCTCAATGAACGTAAACACAACATATACATGCATAAGTTAACTATGAACATGCATACAAAAATTACCAAAAATCAAGATGTAGTCTTTTGAGCCAACTTGTAGATCCACAAACTTAACACATAATTTTCACATAAAATTCCTAGTCACATAATTTACTAGCATTTGATCACTTTCAAGTGACTAAACCAACTTAAGGGATTCCTTACCTCCCAAGTAGGTTTTAAAACCGTAGAAAGTTGATGATCTTCTCCTTCAAACCTCTCACCAAAGATCCTAAACAAAATCACCATAATAACAACATTTTCATGAATCCTTAGTTTAAACTTAAGTTCTAGGAAGGATTCTAGTCATTTTAATCGAACAAATCCAAAGTTTTTACCTATTATTGAGCACTTGTGTTGAAGAGAAACTATGGAGTTCTTGGATCACAATGAAGAAGAATGAGATTTCCTTCCTCTTCTTTTCCTTCTAATTTCGAAAATGGGGGATGAGAGAGAGGGTGATGTGAGGTTGTTGGTCCCAAGGGGATGGGGTACAAGTCTAGAGGGGGGGGGGGTGAATAGACTTGTATAAGATTTTGCAAATCTTTTCGACCTCTCGTGTGTATTGAACTTAGGATGTTTAGGTTCGATACCTCACGAGGTGAAGACAAAGTTTTATGCGCAGCGGAAATATTATCCCCTTTTTGGTTAGCACGAGTTTGGGTTAGTTCGAGAGGTGTGATTATATGCAGTGCAATCGAGAAGTTAGCGAGAGATAAAAACAGAAAGTAAATGCAAGAGAGATTTTTAAGTGGTTCGGCCAACCCGCCTACTTCCACTCTTCTTCCAGAAACTCCCTGGAAGGATTGCACTAAAAACTTCCCTTTCTAGTACAATTACGAGCGCTTGAGCTTTGATCACCAAGCCCGCCTCAAGACTAAGGTTTTTCGCCCCGCTTCCAGTTACTCCACCTCTCGAGCACTTGACCTTTGATCACCAAGCCCGCGTCAAGCCTCAGGTTTCTTTCGCTCGGACAGCAGCCAGGATACTCCACCTCCCTTGCTTAATCCAAAGCAAGACGTTGTTGATAGTCACAGTTGAATGTAACAATCTCCAATCTGACCACAAGCTATCGTTGAATCAACTTTGATGTAGAGCAGCTTTGGTCACCTTCTGGATGTATGACAGTTTAGCTTTGTAACTCTCTTCGAACACTAAGATGTGTTCTCTCGCTGTATTGAATATCAGGATGATATTCCAAGTTAAGCACTTTGCACTGGAACGTTTTTATCAGACACCTCTTGTTAACCTCTTGACCTCTTTTACAACCCCTGTTTCTTCTGTGTCTTTACGTCCTTATATATGAGAGTAGAAGAATAGTTCCGTTGGAGGGAAAACTATTCCGTTTGAAATTGGTCTCCCACGCCGAACATGGGTCTTTGCACAATTTCAGCATTTTGCATGGAGTAGTGGTCTTGTAACTTGAGCCTTTTGTTTTGTAGTGAATATTCCATATTCTACTTTCTTGAGTTCATGCTTCACTTGCTTCTTTTGGATAAAGTTACTCTTTTTATGTTCCCATCATTCCTTGTTTGGGGAATCTGACCACTTCAGGATTGGTGCACTTCTTGACCGTTTGTGGTGGAGGTCTGACGTGTCATCCACTTCCGTCCATTTTGAAACCTCCCGCTCAGCACCTCTTCAATATTTTATCTCCATGATATTCTTCTTCTCCAAACTTAGAGTATTTTATCTGCACATGTTGACTAACATTCAGCCTCTTGGAGAAGTGCCGGTTTATCGAGACCATAAAAGATGTCTCGACCACTTGATGTTTCAATCCCATGTATCGAGAGGTCTATCTCTCGAATATTCTTTACGTCTCGAACTCGATAGGTATATCGAGAGGTCCTTACCTCTCGAACTTGGCTTGTGTCTCGAGACTTAGTTGATGTCTCGTAGACCCTTATTCCTCCAGAGTTGTCTCGTGCCTGCTTCTGATCTATCTGTTTGCTTACAACACGAAAACTTCTAAGTTGTTCAAACAAGTTTACCTTAAGCTTAAATATTTCCCGAGTTGAGCTCAAATTACCCGGTTGTATTTTCGCTCTTAGTTTACTTATTGAACTTACATTGTTTTGCCTATGTATCGAGACTTGGGGATTCTTACTTAACAGTTGGTATCATCAAAACCTATTACATGATGTTCCTAACAATTTCCCCCTTTTTGATGATGCCAACACTTATACTTACTTATATGGCTGATTTGAAAAAGAAAAAGCATTGATTTTATTTTCAGCGCATATGGTAAGTTTGACAACTGATCTACTAAAGCAAGAATAACCAAACTCATGCAACACCCCAACAAAAGATATATATATTATCATAACAGGAGTGTTTTACAGGGCTTTAGCAGAAAAGAGAGAAGATAAAGAACAACATCAAATTCGAATGCATGTAGACATCGAGAGCTTACTGCTTATTCGCTTTCCTCTTCTCGTTTATGGCTGCTCGTGTCTTGTGGAGGTCTTCAAAGTTCACCTGCTCTAGATATTCGTTTGATATATCCAGGTGAAGGTAATTGACAAAGGCTTCACCTATGAAGTTGCCTTCAATCACCCCATCTCTCCACCATTCGATGCATTCCGGAAGAGTGAGACCGCTATGAAGAGCTAAGTCAGTTTTGGTAAGAAGACTTACTATGATTCCATGAAGATATTCGTTTGAGTCTTCTTTGGTCCATGCCTTGTAGCTCTGTAGGAGTAGCTTGTCTCTCTTCTCTTTGGCTGTTTGTTGTTCTTGTTTCTTTCTTCTGATTTCCTTGTCTTCTTCTCTTCTTTCTCCTATTTCCAGTGAACGCTGGATCCTTAACATATCTGCTCTTTCAGCTTCCTCCATTTGTTTTCTTGTTGACTTTGGAACTTTTGGAGGAGGAGGAGGTCCAGCTGGTTCACTTGCCGCCCTCTTCTTGCTGGTTGAAGTCCCTCCCTGAGTCTTCTTTTCCCCCTTGTTGGCATCATAGCGGAGGGAAAGTAAGGAGGACAAACCGTCGAAGAGTGCATGGATTTGGGCAGGCATTTGGTGCGACAGGTCAGTGAGTATGGTTTGCATCACATCCTGTCGAAGTTCACTTGAGCGTTGGTGGGCTTGAAGTTCTGCTCGTAACTCGGCGAATTCAGTTCTCATCCTTTCAGTCTCTGCTCGAGCTACCGCAGCCTCATCCGTAGCCCTTTGTGCTGCATTCTCAGCCCACACTGCTTGTTCGAGAAGTTCTTCGTGATTGGCTTGGGAGTCACCGGAGCCAGTCACAGGTATTGCAGCGTTTCGAACAACAGCAAGTACATGCTCAAGTTGAGCCATCCTCTGAGATTGATCAGCCATGAATTGATGCACCTTGCCAATGAAAGCTCGTTCGGCCTGTTGATCAAAGTCAGAAGAAGAAGGAGAAGAAGATTGAGTTGTACCTTTAGTCGGAGGGGACTTGGGTGCTTCCAGATTTCCACCCATGACTTGCATTCGTGATTCCACCTCTCGACTGACTTCCTGAGGTTCAGCAGGGACACTGGGATCAGAGCTCGAAGGTAGCTCCATATCAGGTGCTTCCCGGTTTCCACCTGAGGGATGGATCACTTCTTGCTCTTCACCTCTCGAACCTGGAGCCTCAGCTTCAGCTGCTGGTAAGGTAGGATTGGCCAAGGTGGGAGTCTCTGCATCAGATGCTTCCCGGTTTCCATCTGATTGAGGTTCCCCCTCAACACTACCTCTCGAACCAGTGCTGGGAACGTGATCATCTACTGGAGGAGTTGATTCATCGGCAGGTGCTTCCCGGTTTCCACCTTCTTGAACCTCAACTCTCGAACCAGCAGGGTTCTCCTCATTCTGCTCTTGTTGCTCACTTGTTTGCACTTCAGTATGCTCTGGTGAATCTGGAATATCTATTATCTCAGGAGCAACTGGTGCACTCCACCTTTCCCTATTAACCATATCGATGGGAAAGCCTGGGAGTTGGAGCAACAAAATTTCACCCTCTCGAACTGTCTGAGCTTCATCTGTTGCATTCGAGGGTGTGGACTCAGGTGGTGGCAGTAGTAAGACAGAGTTAGGTGCCACCTCATGTGCTTCAGAGGTCTCGGATTCACCTCTCGAAGCTACCTGGTCTTCTAGAGCAGATTCACTCACTTGGGACAAGGGGATTGCTGCAGTTGGAGTAGGAGTGTCAGCATCATCTCGAGCAACCCCAGAGGTCTCTCCTGGACCTCTCGTGTGTTCTACACTTTGTCCCAAGGATATTGCTGTGGCAAGCCTGATATCCTCTCGAAATTGAGCATCTAGTTCAGGATCTTCTTCAGGCTCGGCTTCATCTTCTTGTGCATCAACAGCTATGCCCTTTCCTTTGTCAGATCGACCAAGATTACTCCTGATTACTTGCATCTCATGGGCACGGTTTTGAAGCTCGTCGGCTGGGATTTCAGTGAGATCTAACCAGTTTAGTGCAAATCGTTCCTCAGCCTCCATCTCTGCTGCTCTTGAGATCAATTGATCAAAGGGACCTGTTCTCCAGTTGATCCAGCGAAGTACTCTGGAGAAGTCGTCCAAACTCGATACATTCTCAACACTTTGATTCAATCGAGATGTGATTTCAGCATTCAGCTCATCAGAGTCAGCAGGTAGGATTTCTGTTGCTGATGCACGCTCCACAGCTTGTTCAGTTATCTCTCGAACAACCGAGAGATCATGTGTCAACCCATCATTCAGAAAAGCTTGCACTGGGTTCCTGACCACAGTGCCCTGACCATCAGCAGCCACCACACAGTCTAGATCTTCAGCTGCTGGAATATCTACCTCTCGAATTTCTTCAAGACTCTCTCCGCCATTGTTGGATTTGGCGAGTGGGTGATGAAGTCATCTTTGTCAAGGATGCTTCCCGCCTTGACTTGTTTAATCTGAGAGCGTATGTGGTCTAGCTCTCTCTGGTATGCACTGGAGGATGAAGATGAAGATGAAGAAGATGATGATTCAGACGCCATTGAAGAAAGTTTGTGTGTTTTGGAGGGAATGTGTACAGCGTCTAAGGATTTGGGGATTTTGGGTATATGGTTTTGAGTTTGAATCCGGGTAAAGAAGAAGGATTTTGCTTTTATATTAGGCGGATTCGGGTTGGATATATGGGTAGGGTTGAGAGTTTGACCCGTGGAAGGATCCCGGTTGATTTAAAAGATGTGAGAAGTCAGAAATACCCCTGATAACGGTCAGCTTATAAGGTATTTTGGTAAGGGTATTTCGGTAAAGTATAGAACGGTTTAAGCTTTGAGACAGTGGAGTATTGATATTTTAAAATAAGCATGCTCCCACTAATCAAGATAATGCCCTTAAGTGCGAAAACCCGTCAGTAACCGATGACCACGTGGCTAGCATTTATGTCCAAAGATAGCCGTTCCACCTCATATATCCGTTGAGCTTATCAAATTCACCTTTCGAAGGTGAATGATCTTCCTCATGAGTTTAAGGATCTTCCCCCTGAGTGATTGATCCCTAAACCTCCTTATTCTTCCGTCTTGATCTGGTTAAGGATCTTCCCCCTGAGTGATTGATCCCTAACCCTCCTTATTCCTCCATCTTGATCTGGTTAGGGATCTTCCCTTTGATCCCTAACCCTCCTTATTCCTCCTTTCAGAGATATCAGTTTGTTATCTTTCGAAGTGACCTCTCGAACTACCCTTCTTCGAGACATAATGTATGTAGACAAACTGATCGGGTGACCTCTCGAACTACCTTTCGAACACAGATAAGATTTGACCATTCTTTGATTCATTTAAAAGATATCACTTGGAACATATCCTTAAGTTCATTTAGTGATTTCCAGATACATTACATATGAATCAATATCCTATTAAATTCCCTAGAAACTTTTGTTTGGCCTTGGTCAGCCTAATAGGAATCTATCGTTAAGGCGGGAACTAGCCATCTAAAGTCCTATTTGTCTAATAACAGAACTGGGGGTGGCTATTCCCTTTTCTTGTTCTTCTCTCCGGAGCTGCTTACTATAGTTGGGAGTGACCATCTTCATCGCTAATCCTCTTAATGTCTTTGGATTAGGTATGATCATCCCTTTGGCTGCTGCAGACCTCAGAAAGTCCCATCTGGTCTTCCTCTCCGTTTCCCTTGGTTCTCCATTTGGTTGAGGAAGGCCCTTTTCCAGAATGTGCAGCAGTAGGAGTCCCTCTTGTGCAGGACTCTTCTCCCGATTCCAGTATCCCATCGTTGTGGATCTCCTCGTATTTGGGGATCCATTCACCTTGGATGGGAATAGGATTCTTGCTTGGATTATCAGGAAGCTCCGTAATCTGTTCACCCTTCGTTGATTCTGGATAGTTTTCTCCTTGAAAATCTTTGGACTTGACTGCCGGTTTCTTTCCTCTATAAAAGAATGGAACATCATCTTTTCCTTTCTTTTTCTCCATGGGAAGTTGATGGTATGAACTTCTGAAAGAAACCCTCTTATTTATAGCCCAATAGGGTTACCACTGTTGAGTCACGGGATGCAATATGAATGACCATTCAATGCTTGTGTAACTCCAAAGCTGCCATAAAGTTGATGAAACCGCCCCTCACATGCGAAACAGTTCATGGCACTAAATACAAGAAGATAAGATTTGACCATTCAACCCAACTCTATCATTCCCAATTCTAACCTTAGTTGAGAGAATCTATTTTCACATAACGCTTTTGTGAAAATATCTGCTAGTTGCTCCTCCGTTGCAACATATTCCAAAATAATGTCCTTCCTCTCAACATGGTCTCGGATGAAGTGATACTTAATATCAATATGCTTTGTTCTAGAATGTAACACTGGGTTGTGGGTGATGGCAATAGCACTTGTATTGTCACACATAATTTTAACCTCCTTACACTCAACACCATAATCCATTAGCTGTTGCTTCATCCATAAGATCTGAGCACAACAACTTCCAGCTGCTACATATTCTGCCTCAGCAGTGCTTGTAGCTATCGAATGTTGTTTCTTGCTAAACCATGAGACAAGTCTTCCACCTAGAAACTGACATGTCCCTGATGTGCTCTTTCGATCTATCTTACAACCGGCAAAGTCCGCATCTGAATAACCCATAAGTTCGAAAGATCCACCTTTCGAATACCAGAGCCCAACACTCTGCGTACCCTTTAGATATCTAAGAATCTTTTTGGATGCATTTAGGTGACTTTCCTTAGGACTTGCCTGAAATCTAGCACATACACCTACTGCAAAGGATATGTCTGGTCTACTTGCAGTTAAATAAAGAAGAGATCCGATGATACCTCGATAAGTGGTTTGATCGACCTCTCGACCTTCGCTGTCGACATCGATACGTAGAGAGGTTCCCATAGGTACTTTGACTGAGGATTTCCCTTCTATGTTGTATTTCCTGAGCAGATCCTTGGTGTATTTCTCCTGGTTGATGAAGATACCTTCCTTAAGCTGTCTCACTTGTAGTCCAAGGAAGTAGTTGAGCTCTCCCATCATGCTCATCTCGAACTTTCCTTTCATCAAACTGGAGAACTTCTCGCACAAGTCTGGATTGGTGCTACCAAAAATGATATCGTCCACATAGATTTGCACCAATAAGATGTGCTCCCCATCCTTAATCCTAAACAATGTTTTGTCCACTAGGCCTTTGGTGAACCCACACTGAAGTAGAAAAGAGGATAAGGTATCGTACCAAGCTCTTGGAGCTTGTTTTAAGCCGTAGAGTGCCTTCTTCAACTTGTATACTTTGTCAGCTCCTACGTCCTTCAAGAAACCCGGAGGTTGTTCAACGTACACCTCTTCTTCGAGAAGTCCGTTCAGAAAAGCGCTCTTGACATCCATTTGATATACCTTAAAGTCTTTGAAGGCGGCATATGCGAGAAAGATGCGTATGGCTTCGAGACGTGCCACTGGAGCGAAGGTTTCATCAAAATCTATTCCTTCCTCCTGACAGTAGCCTTTGGCAACAAGTCTGGCCTTGTTCCTAACAATAATTCCATCCTCATTCATCTTGTTTCTGAAAACCCACTTTGTACCAATGACATTCTGATGATGAGGTCTCGGAACTAGTTCCCAAACATCGTTCCGTTCAAACTGATGAAGTTCCTCTTGCATGGCTTGCACCCAATCTGGATCACATAGAGCCTCTTCGATCACCTTAGGCTCTATTTGAGATAGAAAGCAAGCAAACATGCTTTCTCTGTATGCTGATCTGGTTTGAACTCTGTCACGTACATCTCCAATCACTTGATCAGCAGGGTGACTCTTCAACCATCTTAGGTTGGGTTGTGGCTCCTCAGTTGATGCTTCCGTTGAAGGTTGAGATGTGGGTTGAACATCTATGATCTGGATTTGATCAACTGAGTCAGGAGCTTTCTTCTTGGTAGACTCTTCATCATCTGATTCTGACTGGAGTTCCGCTACGTCTCGAACTATAGACTGCTTGTCTTCGAGAGGTAAGTTTGATCTCTCGATAGACTCTGGCTGATCTTCCTCAGCTGCTTCCGTTGTCTTTGATGGTTGATCTGTTGATGCCCTTTCATCAAAGGTAACATGTATGGACTCTTCAACCACCAAACTCCGCTTGTTGAAGACTCTGAATGCTTTGCTTGTCGATGAGTATCCCAGAAATACTCCATCATCTGCCTTTTCTTCAAAAGTTCTTCGTTGAGCCTTCCCATTGTTGTGGATATAGCATTTGCACCCGAATGTGTGGAAGTGGCTTACATTCGGTTTTCTTTCATTCCACAACTCATATGGAGTCTTTCCAACTCCTTTCACGATCAAGGACCGATTTTGGGTATAGCACGCTGTGTTGATTGCTTCTGCCCAAAATCCTTGTGATATGTTGGCTTGTGAGAGCATGGTCCTTGCGGCTTCTTTGAGAGTTCTGTTCCTTCTTTCAGCAACCCCGTTTTGTTGAGGCGTTCGAGCAGCTGATAGTTGATGATGAATTCCGTTCTCGTTGCAGTAGCTCTCGATTACTTGATTAACGAACTCTCCACCTTGATCTGACCGGATCTTTAGTATCGAGACTTCCTTTTCAACTTGAACTTGTTTCAAGAGATTTGGTAGGGCAATTTTTGTCTCGCTTTTCTTGGTTAAGAACACGGTCCAAGTGAATCTTGTGTAGTCATCCACTACCACAAGAGTGTACTTCTTTCCCTTTATGCTGGGTGGATCCACTGGGCCAAATAAGTCCATGTGAAGAAGACTTAATGGTCTAGTGGATGATGTCTCGGCTTTGCTCTTGAAGGAGGATTTGATCTGTTTGCAACGTTGACATGCCTCACAAATTTTATCCTTTCGAAACGTCACTTTGGGCAGTCCTTCCACTAGGTTCCTCTTAGTAAGCTTGTTGATAGTCTTGAAGTTCAGATGACTAAGCTTACTATGCCAATCCCAGCATAAATCTTCCTTGCTCCTTGCTAGCATACATAGGGATGGTTTTGCAGACCTCCAATCCACTATGTACATGTTTCCTTTCCTTGCTGCTTCCAAGACGACTTCGAGAGATTCCTCGCTCATAATCTGGCATTTGCTTTTGGTGAAGATAACTTTGTAGCCCTTGTCACAGAACTGGCTTGTACTAAGGAGATTGAACTTGAGCCCTTCAACGTAGGATACTCCCTTAATAACCAGCTCATTCTTTTGAATTTCACCAACAGCTTTTGTGCGTCCCTTCTTCTCGTTGTCGCCAAATGTCACCAAGGGACCTTCGATAGGTTGGATGTTCTCTAGCAGTGTTAGATTTCCAGTCATATGTCTCGAACATCCACTGTCAATGAACCACACGTCCCTGGTGTCCTGCAAGGAAATTAAGCAAGTTTAGGTACCCAAACTTTGGGTCCTGGTGGGTTAGTGAGTTTAGGCATCCATTTATACCTTGTGCCCATTATTCCAGGCCTAGGCGCAATGTAGCCATTGTACGTTTGATAATCATAAGGAATGCTAGCAAATGTTTTAGGCCTCTTTGGTGCATAAATCAACTTAGGTAGAGACTTTTCGACCGGCTTATGCACCATGCCTTTCATACGCTGTTTGGTCATGTGAAATAGCTGAAAGTGAGGTTTCTTCCAGACATTGTGATTCGATGACCAATCCTCACTAGATGGATAGAGTCTGCCTTTCTCCATCCGTGAGTTCCTAACTATGTGGATCTCAGACCTTCCATATTTGCCTTGAGGCGCATTATATGGAATGTAGCTCTTTTTGTACTTGGAATGGCCTTGCGAGAGATAGCAAGGTGATCTCTCGATATTGTTTACCCGGCCATTCTTCGTAGCTTTCCTATACTTTCCATTGCTGGTGTATAGGGACGGTTTATGAATAGCTACTCTGGTCTTTTCTGTTGGTCCTTTATGACCTTTATTTGGTTTGGGTTGAGATCCTCCATTTCTTGAAGTTCCCAAACCATTGGTCTGTTTATTTCTCGAGAGATGGTCTCGATGGAACCCTAGACCGGTTCTATCACTTGTAGGTCTGTGATCATTCACCATTTTCTCCATAGCTTTGGAGGAATTAGTGTATGATGCTATAACCTTTCTAAGATTATTTTCTGTGATCTCTCGAGTTTTGCACTCTTCAGTCAGTTGGATTACTTTAGCTTCTAACTCACTTACTTTGAGAGTTAGCTCCGAATTCTCTTTCGAGACGTTCTTAAGCATATCTCTTTCAGCAGTTAGCTTGCTGTTTTCCTCCCTGATTTTGGCATGAGTGCTATTAGCGACTGCGAGATCCCTTTTGAATGTTTCAAGCATCTCAAAGGGATCTTCATCGCTTTTAAATGAAGAACAACGAGAGGTAGAAGTAGAGCAGCGAGATGTAGGAGTAGAGGTTACCTCGTTGTCAATGGCCATTAGGCATTGATTCTCCTCTTCCTCGGTGTATAAGCAGATGAGCCCCCTCTCATCCTCTGAGCTGCTGCTGCTTTCGCTGGAGCTCGACGTCTCGGACTCCTCGATTGTCCTCTCGAATTCTTCAGCAACAAGCGCCTTCCTGCGCTGATACGTCTTTGATGATCCTTTGAAGCCACCTTGTGTTGGCTTCTCCCTGGATTCCTCTATTCTCTTGGAATCCTTGCCTTCTTGGCCCTGATGCTTGCTTACTAGTGGGTAAGGGCATTCGGCCTTGAGATGTCCCGGTCTTCTACAGTTGTAGCATAGACCCTGATTTTCCTCCTCCGTCCTTCTGGATGGATATCTCTCATTTTTCCTTCTTGAGGAGGAAGGTGAACTTTTGTTGCTCTCCTGGTTCATCTTCATGTATTTCCTGAACTTTCTCACAAAGAGAGCAAACTGTTCGTCAGACATAACATTCATAGGATTAGAGACTAACCTTGAAGATGTGGATGGTTGCTCAGCAACAAGTGCTACGTTTCGTCGATCCACAATGTCCTCATCTCTTGGGAACATCTCGAACTCGAAGGCTTTGAGATCCCGGAAGAGTTTGTCTGTTGTGGTTTCCTTCAGATCTCGGTGATCTCTCATCGTGATCACCTTTACTTCCCACTCCTTAGTGAGGCCACGTAAGACCTTCAGGTTCAGCTCCTTTTGTGGGATCTCCTTTTCAAGGTCACTGATCTCGGTTGTGAGCTTCATGAACCGAGACTCCATGCTGTCGATGCTCTCTCCTGGCTTCATCTTGAAGTCTTCGAACTTCTTCATGGCCACGGTGAGCTTGTTTTCCTTTTCCTGTTCGTCACCTTCACCAATTAACATCAAAGTATCCCATACCTCTTTTGCCGTTTTGCACTTCCTCACTTTTGGGAAGATGGTTTCGTCTATAGCTCTGAAGAGAATATCCTTGGTGTTGGTCCCAAGGGGATGGGGTACAAGTCTAGAGGGGGGCCATTCTTCCCTAGGTTTTGGGATGTACTTTGGTGTTTCTTGGGTTTGAACTGCAGCAGTATTAACCATTAGGATCTTGACTGGTCCAGAAGTTATAACCTCGGCCATCTCATCATGGAGGGCTGATAAGTACGCAAGCATGCGTGTTTTCCAGTC
>NC_044916.1:15126620-15150088 GCF_003576645.1 Ipomoea triloba | reverse complement strand
TCCACCTCTCGACTGACTTCCTGAGGTTCAGCAGGGACACTGGGATCAGAGCTCGAAGGTAGCTCCATATCAGGTGCTTCCCGGTTTCCACCTGAGGGATGGATCACTTCTTGCTCTTCACCTCTCGAACCTGGAGCCTCAGCTTCAGCTGCTGGTAAGGTAGGATTGGCCAAGGTGGGAGTCTCTGTATCAGATGCTTCCCGGTTTCCATCTGATTGAGGTTCCCCCTCAACATTACCTCTCGAACCAGTGCTGGGAACTTGATCATCTACTGGAGGAGTTGATTCATCGGCAGGTGCTTCCCGGTTTCCACCTTCTTGAACCTCAACTCTCGAACCAGCAGGGTTCTCCTCATTCTGCTCTTGTTGCTCACTTGTTTGCACTTCAGTATGCTCTGGTGAATCTGGAATATCTATTATCTCAGGAGCAACTTGTGCACTCCACCTTTCCCTATTAACCATATCGATGGGAAAGCCTGGGAGTTGGAGCAACAAAATTTCACCCTCTCGAACTGTCTGAGCTTCATCTGTTGCATTCGAGGGTGTGGACTCAGGTGGTGGCAGTAGTAAGACAGAGTTAGGTGCCACCTCTTGTGCCTCAGAGGTCTCGGATTCACCTCTCGAAGCTACCTGGTCTTCTAGAGCAGATTCACTCACTTGGGACAAGGGGATTGCTGCAGTTGGAGTAGGAGTGTCAGCATCATCTCGAGCAACCCCAGAGGTTTCTCCTGGACCTCTCGTGTGTTCTACACTTTGTCCCAAGGATATTGCTGTGGCAAGCCTGATATCCTCTCGAAATTGAGGATCTTCTTCAGGCTCGGCTTCATCTTCTTGTGCATCAACAGCTATGCCCTTTCCTTTGTCAGATCGACCAAGATTACTCCTGATTACTTGCATCTCATGGGCACGGTTTTAAAGCTCGTCGGCTGGGATTTCAGTGAGATCTAACCAGTTTAGTGCAAATCGTTCCTCAGCCTCCATCTCTGCTGCTCTTGAGATCAATTGATCAAAGGGACCTGTTCTCCAGTTGATCCAGCGAAGTACTCTGGAGAAGTCGTCCAAACTCGATACATTCTCAACACTTTGATTCAATCGAGATGTGATTTCAGCATTCAGCTCATCAGAGTCAGCAGGTAGGATTTCTGTTGCTGATGCACACTCCACAGCTTGTTCAGTTATCTCTCGAACAACCGAGAGATCATGTGTCAACCCATCATTCAGAAAAGCTTGCACTGGGTTCCTGACCACAGTGCCCTGACCATCAGCAGCCACCACACAGTCTAGATCTTCAGCTGCTGGAATATCTACCTCTCGAACCACCTGTCGTGGTTCCTCAACAATACCCTGTACTGGATCACTGATCCCAGTACCTTCAACTTCTCGAGCCTCCTCTTGAGGCAAACCAACAGATTCATCACCATCCTCAGCACCATCAACAGCAAGTATATCAACACTTAAAGTTCCTGACAGGGACTTGGTAGGGGGCACTCTCTCAACCTCAGTGGCCAGTGTAGCCTGAGGTTCCCCCTGGGCTTGTGCCCTGTCCTCAAATGGTACTTGTATAACGGACGGTGTCACCTCTCGAACCTGGGTGACAGCAGCAGTCTTGGTCCTCTTGGCCTTCCTTTTCAATTCAACCCTCTTGACTAGGGTGTCCAAAAGCTCGTCATCAGAGCGCTTCTCCTTAGCTGGGGCTTTCCTTTTGCCCCTTCCCTTAGGCTTTGAGGGTGAAGATGCATCCTTAGCACCTTTTGCCTTAGCTTGAGGTTTCGTTCTACCCATATAGGTATTCCGATGAACCTCTCGCCCTTCCCTCAGTTCGAAGCCCTTCAGTCTCAATAGAAATTGAACAACAAAGCCAAAACCAACCTTTTTGTAGATTGTCAGGTCGGAGTTGGAAACTGAGCTCTGCACTTGGTGTTTGAGGCAGTCGAAGATGATGTGAGCCCAGTCCAGCTTGTTTTTGTTCCAGATGGCGTGGAGGATTTTCAGAGTGTCCAGATTGACTTCGTCTGTTCCGGACACCTTGCCGAGGATGAATTTTATGATGAGCTCGGCGGCTAGGGCAAACCTCTCCTTCAAATGAAATCTGCGGAGGGCAGAGGATGCTCTGGGTGGTGCAGTCTCCAATCGGATTTTGTCCCAAAACTCCTGCTTATCCATGTTGTAGTCCGATAGGTGCTTGACTGCCTCCTCCGACGTAGCAAAGTCGAATGCTGCTCGTAGATCACCCACAGAGATTGTTATGTCTATTTCGTTGAAGCGGCTTTCAATCTTGCCCTTCGTGATCTTGGCATGAGCGAACCATTCTGTGTAGTCGAGGTCATGAATGGTTCGGTAGTCATGCGTCATGTACCGCATTAGTCCTGCCTTCTCAAATTTCTTCAGGACTCTCTCCGCCATTGTTGGATTTGGCGAGTGGGTGATGAAGCCATCTTTGTCAAGGATGCTTCCCGCCTTGACTTTTTTAATCTGAGAGCGTATGTGGTCTAGCTTTCTCTGGTATGCACTGGAGGATGAAGATGAAGATGAAGAAGATGATGATTCAGACGCCATTGAAGAAAGTTTGTGTGTTTTGGAGGGAATGTGTACAGCGTCTAAGGATTTGGGGATTTTGGGTATATGGTTTGAGTTTGAATCCGGGTAAAGAAGAAGGATTTTGCTTTTATATTAGGCGGATTCGGGTTGGATATATGGGTAGGGTTGAGAGTTTGACCCGTGGAAGGATCCCGGTTGATTTAAAAGATGTGAGAAGTCAGAAATACCCCTGATAACGGTCAGCTTATAAGGTATTTTGGTAAGGGTATTTCGGTAAAGTATAGAACGGTTTAAGCTTTGAGACAGTGGAGTATTGATATTTTAAAATAAGCATGCTCCCACTAATCAAGATAATGCCCTTAAGTGCGAAAAACCGTCAGTAACCGATGACCACGTGGCTAGCATTAATATCCAAAGTTAGCCGTTTCCCTTCATATATCAGATTCACCTCTCGAAGGTGAATAGTCTTCCACATGAGTTTAAGGATCTTCCCCCTGAGTGATTGATCCCTAAACCTCCTTATTCCTCCTTCTTGATTTGGTTAAGGATCTTCCCCCTGAGTGATTGATCCCTAACCCTCCTTATTCCTCCATCTTGATCTGGTTAGGGATCTTCCCTTTGATCCCTAACCCTCCTTATTCCTCCTTTCAGAGATATCAGTTTGTTATCTTTCGAAGTGACCTCTCGAACTACCCTTCTTCGAGACATAATGTATGTAGACAAACTGATCGGGTGACCTCTCGAACTACCTTTCGAACACAGATTGCGAGAGAAACAAGTTTGATTCATTTAAAAGATATCACTTGGAACATATCCTTAAGTTCATTTAGTGACTTCCAGATACATTACATATGAATCAATATCCTATTAAATTCCCTAGAAACTTTTGTTTGGCCTTGGTCAGCCTAATAGGAATCTATCGTTAAGGCAGGAACTAGCCATCTAAAGTCCTATTTGTCTAATAACAGAACTGGGGGTGGCTATTCCCTTTTCTTGTTCTTCTCTCCGGAGCTGCTTACTGTAGTTGGGAGTGACCATCTTCATCGCTAATCCTCTTAATGTCTTTGGATTAGGTATGATCATCCCTTTGGCTGCTGCAGACCTCAGAAAGTCCCATCTGGTCTTCCTCTCCGTTTCCCTTGGTTTTCCATTTGGTTGAGGAAGGCCCTTTTCCAGAATGTGCAGCAGTAGGAGTCCCTCTTGTGCAGGACTCTCCTCCCGATTCCAGTATCCCATCGTTGTGGATCTCCTCGTATTTGGGGATCCATTCACCTTGGATGGGAATAGGATTCTTGCTTGGATTATCAGGAAGCTCCGTAATCTGTTCACCCTTCGTTGATTCTGGATAGTTTTCTCCTTGAAAATCTTTGGACTTGACTGCCGGTTTCTTTCCTCTATAAAAGAATGGAACATCATCTTTTCCTTTCTTTTTCTCCATGGGAAGTTGATGGTATGAACTTCTGAAAGAAACCCTCTTATTTATAGCCCAATAGGGTTACCACTGTTGAGTCACGGGATGCAATATGAATGACCATTCAATGCTTGTGTAACTCCAAAGCTGCCATAAAGTTGATGAAACCGCCCCTCACATGCGAAACAGTTCATGGCACTAAATACAAGAAGATAAGATTTGACCATTCATTCCAATTCTATCATTCCCAATTCTAACCTTAGTTGAGAGAATCTATTTTCACATAACGCTTTTGTGAAAATATCTGCTAGTTGCTCCTCCGTTGCAACATATTCCAAAATAATGTCCTTCTTCTCAACATGGTCTCGGATGAAGTGATACTTAATATCAATATGCTTTGTTCTAGAATGTAACACTGGATTGTGGGTGATGGCAATAGCACTTGTATTGTCACACATGATCTTAACCTCCTTACACTCAACCCCATAATCCAGTAATTGTTGCTTCATCCATAAAACCTGAGCACAGCAACTTCCAGCTGCTACATACTCTGCCTCAGCGGTGCTTGTAGCTATTGAATGCTGTTTCTTGCTAAACCATGAGACAAGTCTTCCACCTAGAAACTGACATGTCCCTGATGTGCTTTTTCGATCTATCTTACAGCCGGCAAAGTCCGCATCTGAATAACCCATAAGTTCGAAAGATCCACCTCTCGAATACCAAAGTCCAACACTTTGCGTACCTTTGAGATATCTAAGAATCTTTTTAGATGCATTTAAGTGACTTTCCTTAGGACTTGCCTGAAACCTAGCACATACACCTACTGCAAAGGATATATCTGGTCTACTAGCAGTTAAATAGAGAAGAGATCCGATGATACCTCGATATGTAGTTTGATCGACCTCTCGACCTTCACTGTCGACATCGATACGTAGAGAGGTTCCCATGGGTACTTTGACTGAGGATTTCCCTTCTATATTGTATTTTCTGAGCAGATCCTTGGTGTATTTCTCCTGATTGATGAAGATACCTTCCTTAAGCTGTCTCACTTGTAATCCAAGGAAGTAGTTTAGTTCTCCCATCATGCTCATCTCGAACTTCCCTTTCATCAACCTGGAGAACTTCTCGCACAAGTCTGGATTGGTGCTTCCAAAAATGATATCGTCCACATAGATTTGCACCAATAAGATGTGATCCCCGTCCTTAATTCTAAACAATGTTTTGTCCACTAGGCCTTTGGTGAACCCACACTGAAGTAGAAAAGAGGATAAGGTATCATACCAAGCTCTCGGAGCTTGTTTTAAGCCGTAAAGTGCCTTCTTTAATTTGTATACTTTGTCAGCTCCCACGTCCTTCAAGAAACCCGGAGGTTGTTCAACGTACACCTCTTCTTCGAGAAGTCCGTTCAGAAAAGCGCTCTTGACATCCATTTGATATACCTTAAAGTCTTTGAAGGCGGCATATGCGAGAAAGATGCGTATGGCTTCGAGACGTGCCACTGGAGCGAAGGTTTCATCAAAATCTATTCCTTCCTCCTGACAGTAGCCTTTGGCAACAAGTCTGGCCTTGTTCCTAACAATAACTCCATCCTCATTCATCTTGTTTCTGAAAACCCACTTTGTACCAATGACATTCTGATGATGAGGTCTCGGAACTAGTTCCCAAACATCGTTCCGTTCAAACTGATGAAGTTCCTCTTGCATGGCTTGCACCCAATCTGGATCACATAGAGCCTCTTCGATCACCTTAGGCTCTATTTGCGATAGAAAGCAAGCAAACATGCTTTCTCTGTATGCTGATCTGGTTTGAACTCTGTCACGTACATCTCCAATCACTTGATCAGCAGGGTGACTCTTCAACCATCTTAGGTTGGGTTGTGGCTCCTCAGTTGATGCTTCCGTTGAAGGTTGAGATGTGGGTTGAACATCTATGATCTGGATTTGATCAACTGAGTCAGGAGCTTTCTTCTTGGTAGACTCTTCATCATCTGATTCTGACTGGAGTTCCGCTACGTCTCGAACTATCGACTGCTTGTCTTCGAGAGGTAAGTTTGATCTCTCGATAGACTCTGGCTGATCTTCCTCAGCTGCTTCCGTTGTCTTTGATGGTTGATCTGTCGATGCCCTTTCATCAAAGGTAACATGTATGGACTCTTCAACCACCAAACTCCGTTTGTTGAAGACTCTGAATGCTTTGCTTGTCGATGAGTATCCCAGAAATACTCCATCATCTGCCTTTTCTTCAAAGGTTCTTAGTTGAGCCTTCCCATTGTTGTGGATATAGCATTTGCACCCGAATGTGTGGAAGTGGCTTACATTCGGTTTTCTTCCATTCCACAACTCATATGGAGTCTTTCCAACTCCTTTTACGATCAAGGACCGATTTTGGGTGTAGCACGCTGTGTTGATTGCTTCTGCCCAAAATCCTTGTGATATGTTGGCTTGTGAGAGCATGGTCCTTGCGGCTTCTTTGAGAGTTCTATTCCTTCTTTCAGCAACCCCGTTCTGTTGAGGCGTTCGAGCAGCTGACAGTTGATGATGAATCCCGTTCTCGTTGCAGTAGCTCTCGATTACTTGATTTATGAACTCTCCACCTTGATCTGACCGGATCTTTAGTATCGAGACATCCTTTTCAACTTGAACTTGCTTCAAGAGATTTGGCAGGGCAATTTTTGTCTCACTTTTCTTGGTTAAGAACACGGTCCATGTGAATCTTGTGTAGTCATCTACTACCACAAGAGTGTACTTCTTTCCCTTTATGCTGGGTGGATCCACTGGGCCAAATAAGTCCATGTGAAGAAGACTTAATGGTCTAGTGGATGATGTCTCGGCTTTGCTCTTGAAGGAGGATTTGATCTGTTTGCAACGTTGACATGCCTCACAAATTTTATCCTTTCGAAACGTCACTTTGGGCAGTCCTTCCACTAAGTTCCTCTTAGTAAGCTTGTTGATAGTCTTGAAGTTCAGATGACTAAGCTTACTATGCCAATCCCAGCATAAATCTTCCTTGCTCCTTGCTAGCATACATAGGGATGGTTTTGCAGACCTCCAATCCACTATGTACATGTTTCCTTTCCTTGCTGCTTCCAAGACGACTTCGAGAGATTCCTCGTTCATAATCTGACATTTGCTTTTGGTGAAGACAACCTTGTAGCCTTTGTCACAGAACTGGCTTGTACTAAGGAGATTGAACTTGAGCCCTTCAACGTAGGATACTCCCTTAATAACCAGCTCATTCTTTTGAATTTCACCAACAGCTTTTGTGCGTCCCTTCTTCTCGTTGTCGCCAAATGTCACCAAGGGACCTTCGATAGGTTGGATGTTCTCTAGCAGTGTTAGATTTCCCGTCATATGTCTCGAACATCCACTGTCAATGAACCACACGTCCCTGGTGTCCTGCAAGGAAATTAAGCAAGTTTAGGTACCCAAACTTTGGGTCCTGGTGGGTTAGTGAGTTTAGGCATCCATTTATACCTTGTGCCCATTATTCCAGGCCTAGGCGCAATGTAGCCATTGTACGTTTGATAATTATAAGGAATGCTAGCAAAGGTTTTAGGCCTCTTTGGTGCATAAATCAACTTAGGTAGAGACTTTTCGACCGGCTTATGCACCATGCCTTTCATACGCTGTTTGGTCATGTGAAATAGCTGAAAGTGAGGTTTCTTCCAGAAATTGTGATTCGATGACCAATTCTCACTAGATGGATAGAGTCTGCCTTTCTCCATCCGTGAGTTCCTAACTATGTGGATCTCAGACCTTCCATATTTGCCTTGAGGCGCATTATATGGAATGTAGCTCTTTTTGTACTTGGAATGGCCTTGCGAGAGATAGCAAGGTGATCTCTCGATATTGTTTACCCGGCCATTCTTCGTAGCTTTCCTATACTTTCCATTGCTGGTGTATAGGGACGGTTTATGAATAGCTACTCTGGTCTTTTCTGTTGGTCCTTTATGACCTTTATTTGGTTTGGGTTGAGATCCTCCATTTCTTGAAGTTCCCAAACCATTGGTCTGTTTATTTCTCGAGAGATGGTCTCGATGGAACCCTAGCCCGGTTCTATCACTTGTAGGTCTGTGATCATTCACCATTTTCTCCATAGCTTTGGAGGAATTAGAGTATGATGCTATAACCTTTCTAAGATCATTTTCTGTGATCTCTCGAGTTTTGCACTCTTCAGTTAGTTGGATTATTTTAGCTTCTAACTCACTTACTTTGAGAGTTAGCTCCGAATTCTCTTTCGAGACGTTCTTAAGCATATCTCTTTCAGCGGTTAGCTTGCTGTTTTCTTCCCTGATTTTGGCATGAGTGCTGTTAGCGACTGCGAGATCCCTTTTAAATGTTTCAAGCATCTCAAAGGGATCTTCATCGCTTCTGAAAGAAGAACAACGAGAGGTAGAAGTAGAGCAGCGAGATGTGGAAGTAGAGGTTACCTCATTGTCAATGGCCATTAGGCATTGATTCTCTTCTTCCTCGGTGTATAAGCAGATGAGCCCCCTCTCATCTTCTGAGCTGCTGCTGCTTTCACTGGAGCTCGACGTCTCGGACTCCTCGATTGTTCTCTCGAGTTCCTCAGCAACAAGCGCCTTTCTGCGCAGATGTTTCTTTGTATCTCCCTTGAAGCCACTTTGTGCTGGCTTCTCTTTAGGTTCCTCCTTTCTCCTGGAGTTCCTACATTCTAGGCCTTGATACTTGCTTACCTTAGGGTAAGGACAGTCAGCCTTGAAGTGCCCTGGTCTCCTACAGTTGTAGCATAGACCTTGATCTTCTTCCTCCATTCCTCTGGATGTGTATTTCTCATTTTTCCTTCTTGAGGAGGAAGGTGAACTTGTGTTGCTTTCCGGTGTCTTCTTCATGAACTTCCTGAATTTTCTTATGAAGAAAGCAAACTGTTCGTCAGATAAAAAATCAGTGGGATTAGGATCTGACCTTGAGGAGGTGGTTGGTTGGTCCGCAACCAGTGCCACATTCCGTCTGTCCACCACGTCCTCATCTCTTGGAAACATCTCAAATTCGAAGGCTTTGAGATCTCTGAATAGTTGGTCAGTTGTGGTGTTCTTCAAATCCCTGTGATCACGCATTGTGATCACCTTCATTTCCCACTCCTTGGTAAGGCCTCGTAGGACCTTCAGGTTTAGCTCCTTTTGTGGAATCTCCTTCTCGAGATCACTGATCTCTATTGATAGCTTCATGAAACGAGATTTCATGCTGTCGATGCTCTCCCCTGGCTTCATCTTGAAGTCCTCGAACTTCTTCATGGCCACGGTGAGCTTGTTCTCCTTCTCCTGTTCATCACCTTCACCAATCAACATCAAAGTATCCCATACCTCTTTTGCCGTTTTGCACTTTCTTACTTTTGGGAAGATGGTTTCGTCTATAGCTCTGAAGAGAATATCCTTGGCAATATTGTCCAGGTTGTTTCTCTTCCTATCATCACTGGTCCATTCTTCCCTAGGTTTTGGGATGTACTTTGGTGTTTCTTGGGTTTGAACTGCAGCAGTATTAACCATTAGGATCTTGACTGGTCCAGAAGTTATAACCTCGGCCATCTCATCATGGAGGGCTGATAAGTACGCAAGCATGCGTGTTTTCCAGTCGTCAAACCTGCTAAGATCAAAGAGAAGATGTCTCGACAACATGCTGTCCATATTGAAAAATTATCTCGTGCTTTGAAAATATTTAAGAAGATTTTTCAAAGAAAGATCTCTAGGCAATATAAACAAAGGTTTATATCGATCAGAGAACTCGCTCTGATACCAATTGTTGGTCCCAAGGGGATGGGGTACAAGTCTAGAGGGGGGGTGAATAGACTTGTATAAGATTTTGCAAATCTTTTCAACCTCTCGTGTGTATTGAACTTAGGATGTTTAAGTTCGATACCTCACGAGGTGAAGACAAAGTTTTATGCGCAGCGGAAATGTTATCCCCTTTTAGTTAGCACGAGTTTGGGTTAGTTCGAGAGGTGTGATTATATGCAGTGCAATCGAGAAGTTAGCGAGAGATAAAAACAGAAAGTAAATGCAAGAGAGATTTTTAAGTGGTTCGGCCAACCCGCCTACGTCCACTCTTCTTCCAGAAACTTCCTGGAAGGATTGCACTAAAAACTTCCCTTATTTAGTACAATATCGAGCGCTTGAGCTTTGATCACGAAGCCCGCTTCAAGCCTCAGGTTTTTCGCCCCGCTTCCAGTTACTCCACCTCTCGAGCACTTGACCTTTGATCACCAAGCCCGCGTCAAGCCTCAGGTTTCTTTCGCTCGGACAGCAGCCAGGTTACTCCGCCTCTCCTCAGGTTTTTCTCCCCGCTTCCAGTTACTCCACCTCTCGAGCACTTGACCTTTGATCACCAAGCCCGCGTCAAGCCTCAGGTTTCTTTCACTCGGACAGCTGCCAGGTTACTCCACCTCTCTTGCTTAATCCAAAGCAAGGTGTTTTTGGTTGTCACAGTTGAGTGTAACAGACTCCAATCTGACCACAAGCTATCGTTGAATCAACTTTGATGTAGAGCAGCTTTGGTCACCTTCTGGATGTATGACGGTTTAGCTTTGTAACTCTCGGTCACCTTCTGGATGTATGACGGTTTAGCTTTGTAACTCTCTTCGAACACTAAGATGTGTTCTCTCGCTGTATTGAATATCAGGATGATATTCCAATTTAAGCACTTTGCACTGGAACGTTTTTATCAGACACCTCTTGTTAAGCACTTTGCACTGGAACGTTTTTATCAGACACCTCTTGTTAACCTCTTGACCTCTTTCACAACCCCTTGTTTTTCACTACTATTTTTCTTTGTGTCTTTACGTCCTTATATATGAGAGTAGAGGAATAATTCCGTTGGAGGGAAAATTATTCCGTTTGAAATTTGTCTCCCATGCTGATCATGGGTCTTGCATATTTTCAGCATATTTCATGGAGTGGTGATCTTGTAACTTGAACCTCTTTGTCTTGTAGTGAATGTTCCATAGTTCACTTTTCTTGAGTCCATGCTCCACTTTCGTCTTTTGGTAAAAGTTACTCTTTTTATATTCCCATTATTCCTTGTTTGTAGGGAATCAGACCACTTCAGCATTGGTGCACCTTTTGACCGTTTGTGGTGGAGGTCTGACGTGTCATCCACTTCCGTCCATTTTGAAACCTCCCGCTCAGCACCTCTTCAATATTTTATCTCCATGATATTCTTCTTCTCCAAACTTAGAGTATTTTATCTGCACATGTTGACTAGCATTCAGCCTCTTGGAGAAGTGCCGGTTTATCGAGACCATAAAAGATGTCTCGACCACTTGATGTTTCAATCCCATGTATCGAGAGGTCTATCTCTCGAATATTCTTTACGTCTCGAACTCGATAGGTATATCGAGAGGTCCTTACCTCTCGAACTTGGCTTGTGTCTCGAGACTTAGTTGATGTCTCGTAGACCCTTATTCCTCCAGAGTTGTCTCGTGCCTGCTTCTGATCTATCTGTTTGCTTACAACACGAAAACTTCTAAGTTGTTCAAACAAGTTTACCTTAAGCTTAAATATTTCCCGAGTTGAGCTCAAATTACCCCGTTGTATTTTCGCTCTTAGTTTACTTATCGAACTTACATTGTTTTGCCTATGTATCGAGACTTGGGGATTCTTACTTAACAGTTGGTATCATCAAAACCTATTACATGATGTTCCTAACACTTGGCAATATTGTCCAGGTTGTTTCTCTTCCTATCATCACTNTTTGGGAAGATGGTTTCGTCTATAGCTCTGAAGAGAATATCCTTGGCAATATTGTCCAGGTTGTTTCTCTTCCTATCATCACTGGTCCATTCTTCCCTAGGTTTTGGGATGTACTTTGGTGTTTCTTGGGTTTGAACTGCAGCAGTATTAACCATTAGGATCTTGACTGGTCCAGAAGTTATAACCTCGGCCATCTCATCATGGAGGGCTGATAAGTACGCAAGCATGCGTGTTTTCCAGTCGTCAAACCTGCTAAGATCAAAGAGAAGATGTCTCGACAACATGCTGTCCATATTGAAAAATTATCTCGTGCTTTGAAAATATTTAAGAAGATTTTTCAAAGAAGGATCTCTAGGCAATATAAACAAAGGTTTATATCGATCAGAGAACTCGCTCTGATACCAATTGTTGGTCCCAAGGGGATGGGTACAAGTCTAGAGGGGGGGGGTGAATAGACTTGTATAAGATTTTGCAAATCTTTTCGACCTCTCGTGTGTATTGAACTTAGGATGTTTAGGTTCGATACCTCACGAGTTGAAGACAAAGTTTTATGCGCAGCGGAAATATTATCCCCTTTTTGGTTAGCACGAGTTTGGGTTAGTTCGAGAGGTGTGATTATATGCAGTGCAATCGAGAAGTTAGCGAGAGATAAAAACAGAAAGTAAATGCAAGAGAGATTTTTAAGTGGTTCGGCCAACCCGCCTACTTCCACTCTTCTTCCAGAAACTCCCTGGAAGGATTGCACTAAAAACTTCCCTTTCTAGTACAATTACGAGCGCTTGAGCTTTGATCACCAAGCCCGCCTCAAGCCTCAGGTTTTTCGCCCCGCTTCCAGTTACTCCACCTCTCGAGCACTTGACCTTTGATCACCAAGCCCGCGTCAAGCCTCAGGTTTCTTTCGCTCGGACAGCAGCCAGGTTACTCCGCCTCTCCTCAGGCTTTTCTCCCCGCTTCCAGTTACTCCACCTCTCGAGCGCTTGACCTTTGATCACCAAGCCCGAGTCAAGCCTCAGGTTTCTTTCGCTCGGACAGCAGCCAGGATACTCCACCTCCCTTGCTTAATCCAAAGCAAGACGTTGTTGATAGTCACAGTTGAATGTAACAATCTCCAATCTGACCACAAGCTATCGTTGAATCAACTTTGATGTAGAGCAGCTTTGGTCACCTTCTGGATGTATGACAGTTTAGCTTTGTAACTCTCTTCGAACACTAAGATGTGTTCTCTCGCTGTATTGAATATCAGGATGATATTCCAAGTTAAGCACTTTGCACTGGAACGTTTTTATCAGACACCTCTTGTTAACCTCTTGACCTCTTTTACAACCCCTGTTTCTTCTGTGTCTTTACGTCCTTATATATGAGAGTAGAAGAATAGATCCGTTGGAGGGAAAACTATTCCGTTTGAAATTGGTCTCCCACGCCGAACATGGGTCTTTGCACAACTTCAGCATTTTTCATGGAGTAGTGGTCTTGTAACTTGAGCCTTTTGTTTTGTAGTGAATATTCCATATTCCACTTTCTTGAGTTCATGCTTCACTTGCTTCTTTTGGATAAAGTTACTCTTTTTATGTTCCCATCATTCCTTGTTTGGGGAATCTGACCACTTCAGGATTGGTGCACTTCTTGACCGTTTGTGGTGGAGGTCTGACGTGTCATCCACTTCCGTCCATTTTGAAACCTCCCGCTCAGCACCTCTTCAATATTTTATCTCCATGATATTCTTCTTCTCCAAACTTAGAGTATTTTATCTGCACATGTTGACTAACATTCAGCCTCTTGGAGAAGTGCCGGTTTATCGAGACCATAAAAGATGTCTCGACCACTTGATGTTTCAATCCCATGTATCGAGAGGTCTATCTCTCGAATATTCTTTACGTCTCGAACTCGATAGGTATATCGAGAGGTCCTTACCTCTCGAACTTGGCTTGTGTCTCGAGACTTAGTTGATGTCTCGTAGACCCTTATTCCTCCAGAGTTGTCTCGTGCCTGCTTCTGATCTATCTGTTTGCTTACAACACGAAAACTTCTAAGTTGTTCAAAAAAGTTTACCTTAAGCTTAAATATTTCCCGAGTTGAGCTCAAATTACCCGGTTGTATTTTCGCTCTTAGTTTACTTATCGAACTTACATTGTTTTGCCTATGTATCGAGACTTGGGGATTCTTACTTAACAGTTGGTATCATCAAAACCTATTACATGATGTTCCTAACAGAGGTTAACTTGAAGCTTAAGGCACAAGTATGATCATCCCATACTTCTTATGACAAACCCATTAATGAATTTATCATGTGGTAATTAAGAGTGACACTTGTCAAATCCCCATGGTAGATCTTGAAGAGTAGAATTTATTTTGCCAGTTTGGGATCAAATCAGATAAAGGTGCGGAGGATTATAACTTAATTCGGGAAAATTCTAGCACCAAAATTATTCTAAAAATAATACCGTCATTAACCACTAAAATCGGGAATTTTTCGTTCTCCCGCGAAATTTAGGTACGAAGGTCCGTAACAATTTCACTCTTACAGTCCATTTAAATTTCTCTTGAACTAAGTAGGAAGTTCAGGCTTAATCGTATCGTACTTAATAATCCATTTTCTAGGAAAATTCGAATTGTAAGTAAACCCTTAAAATTTTCGGTTCGTGACCGGTACGTAAATCGCAGCTTATTAATAACTTAGTCAAAAAAATTCTTTTGAAATACCGAGAGATCTTCTCATAAATGTCATAGCTTAAAAAAAAAAATATTTTTGAACCCTAACTTTGTCGGAAAAACCGAGGGGTTACAATATTCGCCCTATTATTTTTAGTTACAAACCTATACCTATTACCTATTTCAAAACATATATATATATATTTATTCTATGTTTTAAAAGTATGATATGTATGTAAATATATAATTATATCTGTAAATGTATGATGTGTGTCCTATCTTGTAGAAAGAGAAGTTCTATGATGAGTATATGTATCCATATATATTGAATGCAAGGAAAATCTATATTTTCAGAGGACCCGACTGGATGGACGACTGATCCTTTCAGTAGAAATGATGAGATGATACCTGACTGGACGGATGATCCTTTCAGAGTTTATGTTATGATGAGAAAAGTGGCCTGGTAGAAAAATCCTGGGTTCACTTTATGGCTTTGAGCTATTACTCGCTGGGTTTGGAATCTCAATTAGAGAGTGTGCATACTAAATGTAAAGGTCCTGTTTCCAATGTATGAGATTGATTATGTAAGACCTCCAAATTCTAGGGTCGAAAGCTTAATATAAAAGAGGAAAATATAGATAGTTATAGAGTTAAAAGAAGTTCATTGCGAAAGAGTAAAGACGAAATACTAAAATTTAGGGGCGTCACGTCACACCTGGATCAAGTCTAACCTAGGTGCAAGGCTAATATTCAAAATTCATCAAGTCTAAACATCCAAAGTCAACATTACACCCAAATTAAGTCTGAAATACATCCATCATGTCATACTAAGTCTCATAAAAAAAACTGTCCATAAGGAAAAGGAAAGATACTAGGTCAACCATGCTAGCGCTCTCATGAGAAGTCTACTCCAAACCTGAAAATACAGTTAAAGATATTAGCGAGACATCTAACTAAGTTACCACTCCACCATGTAAAACATATGTATTTATATTTTTTTTTTGAAAACACATATGTATTTATATAGTTTTTAAGAAAAGGTTTTAAGACATAAGAATAGATTTTGAAGTATAAATGTTCTTAACATTTCCAAGAAGAGATTCTAACCAAAACATAGACTCAAGACTGAGGTGAATCACAAAGAATCAAGAAGGGTTGCATCATAAAACAAGACTTCAATTCTCAAGCCTACTAGTTAAGATACCGTTTCAACGAGAATATGGTTATAAGGAAACATCATATGCTGACTCAAACTCATCACTTACGAATAGCTTTACAAAATACATAGATAAGTATAAGGATACTCCAACTCAAGATAAACATGTCATAGTAAAATAAGGGGATTACAACCCAACTCATAACGTATAAGTATCCATGTTTCTTCTCAATTCTCAATATAATGCATACCAAATCAATGGAGTATTCATATCATTTCCAAATACATTAATAAAGGCACATGTGTGGAGAAACCAAGTTCATCATCAGTTGTCAATCATCAATCTCAATATCAATCGGCATAACCGTACTAGTAATCATACTAGCAAGAAACAGATCTAGAACCTTAAGTGTGCACACCCCGTACTGGATTCCAAGTCCATCGGGTAGTTACTAACTCTAGCACCCAGGACATGTTTCTACTAGGTACTCTCCAATAAAGAATATCATTAGGACCGCAACCCTTTAACCAAGTTGGACCGCAGCCCGATAATCTCATCATATAAACAAATAGGACAGCAACCCTTGATACTCAAATTCTCCAACACCGGCCAACCCGCAATACAAATATATATAACTCAAATCAATTCATCTCAGGACATGCTCTTCCAAAGGTAGATAGTAATATACATATGATTATGGGTCACAGGCCAAAATATATCATTTGATAACTTCTAAGTATTGGGTGAGAAATCTTTCCAAAGTACTGGGTAAGAAATCTTTCCAAGAAATACACACACACACACACACACACACACATATATATATATATGAACAGATACTTTTATCAACTCTTTCCAGTAAACATAGACTCATTTGTACATAAAATCAAGGATTGAATGGGTACATAATAGGATTATTCAAAATAGGTTTTAATTAGGAGAACACCACTCATTTATAGGAAATATCTACTCATAGCATAGGACACTGAATCGGACTTAAAGCAAGTTTCATATTGCAACACGAGGAGTAATTCAATTCTGGAAACAAAATGCAACTAGCGTTCTGCTGTGGCGGGTAGGGGAAGCCTGCCACTTGCGACCGTGAGAAGGGGCGGTGAGGAGTGGCTGGTACCTCCTGCATATCACTCCCCCCCTCAAATGACCTAGCGGTCTATTCTAACGGGCACCTATGGCCCGCCACAAGCGATCTTATGAACAAAACTCCAACTTGCATAAGACAAATCAAACTACGATATTTGAACTCCAGAATGCGAAAACACTTCGAAACTTCTCAAATCAGACCATAATACATCAACCAATTACTCAAGATACTCATAGGAATGATTCACAACACAAACCAAGACCAAAATAGTTCACATTTCATAGATTTGCAATTGAAAACATACTCAGACACAGAGGAAATATTCACAGTAGTTCAAACATGGAAAGAGGAGTGTTTTCGTGGGCATGTACTTACCTCTTAGCTAGCAAAATCCAAATAAAGCCTTCTTAATAGCTTATCCTAGCATCTCCTCATCATCTTGATCAACTTACCACCCAAAATCCAACATAAACAATAAAGAAATGTCTCAGGAGAATGCAACTAAGCTTAGAAAATGAATGCAGAGTGTAGAGCTTACCAAATCTCCTTCCTGGGAAGCTAAAGGTGAAGTCTTGGTATGAAAATGGTGATAGCCAGATGAATACGAAATGATAGAGAGAGTGTAAATGGCGTGAATAGCAAGAGTCGGAAGAGAGAGAAGACTAATCTTTGTTGGTCCCAAGGGGATGGGGTACAAGTCTAGAGGGGGGGGGGGTGAATAGACTTGTATAAGATTTTGCAAATCTTTTCAACCTTTCTTGTGTATTGAACTTAGGATGTTTAGGTTCGATACCTCACGAGAAGAAGACAAAGTTTTATGCGCAGCGGAAATGTTATCCCCTTTTAGTTAGCACGAGTTTGAGTTAGTTCGAGAGGTGTGTTTATGTGCAGTGCAATCGAGAGGTTAGCGAGAGATAAATACAGAAAGTAAATGCGAGAGAGATTTTTAAGTGGTTCGGCCAACCCGCCTACGTCCACTCTTCTTCCAGAAACTCCCTGGAAGGATTGCACTAAAACTTCCCTTTTTAGTACAATATCGAGCGCTTGAGCTTTGATCGCGAAGCCCGCCTCAAGCCTCAGGTTTTTCGCCCCGCTTCTTGTTACTCCACCTCTCGAGCACTTGACCTTTGATCACCAAGCCCGCGTCAAGCCTCAGGATCTTCACAAGACAGCTCCCAGGTTACTCCGCCTCTCCAAGGTCTTTCTCCCCGCTTCCAGTTACTCCACCTCTCGAGCACTTGACCTTTGATCACCAAGCCCGCGTCAAGCCTCAGGTTTCTTTCACTCGGACAGCTGCCAGGTTACTCCACCTCTCTTGCTTAATCCAAAGCAAGGTGTTTTTGGTTGTCACAGTTGAATGTAACAGACTCCAATCTGACCACAAGCTATCGTTGAATCAACTTCGGTGTAGAGCAGCTTCGGTCACCTTCTAGATATATAACAGTTTAAGCTTTGTAACTCTCTCAAACACTAAGATGTGTTTTCTCGCTGTTTGAATATCAGGATGATACTCCAAGTTAAGCACTTGCACTTGAGCGTTTTGAATCAGACACCTCTTAAGAATTTTGAACTTGTTAACCCCGAACTCTTGAACTCCTTAACCCCTTTGAACTGATAAAAAAACCCTGAGCTTCTGTGTCTTCACGTCCTTATATATGAGAGTAGAGGAATAATTCCGTTGGAGGGAAAACTATTCCGTTTGAAATTTGTCTCCCATGATGTGTATGGGACTTGCATCTTTTCAGCATTCTTCATGGAGTGGTGGTCTTGTAACTTGAACCTTTTGTTTGATAGTGGATATTCCATAATCCACTTTCTTGAGTCCATGCTCCACTTGCTACTTTTGGTAAAAGTTACTCTTTTTAAATTCCCATTGATCCTCATTTTAGGGAATAAGACCGACTTTGGATTAGTGCACCTTCTTTCCGTTTGTTGTGGAATTCTGATGTGGCATCCACTTCTGGCACCTCCTTAATATTTTATCTCCATGATATTCTTCTTCTCCAAACTTTAAGTATGCTTCCTGACCGTCATACAGCATTACTGGAGAAGTGTCAGTTTATCGAGACCAAGGTTGATGTCTCGATTGTTTGATGTTTCGAATCCAAGTGTCGAGAGCTCTACCTCTCGAACTCTGCTTATGTCTCGAACTGGATGGTTGTATCGAGAGGTACTACCTCTCGAACTCTGCTTATGTCTCGAGACTTAGTTGATGTCTCGCAGACCCTTATTCCTCCAGTGTCGTCTCGTGCCTTCTACTGATCTATCTATGAAATTACAACACGATTCTTCTAAGATGTTCATACAAGTTTACTTCAAGCTAAAATATTTTCCGAGTTGAGCTCAAAGTTACCCGGTTGTATTTTCGCTCTTGGTTTACTTGTCGAACTTACAACGTTTTGCCTATGTGTCGAGACTTGGGGATTTCTACTCAACAGTTGGTATCATCAAAACCTATTACATGATGTTCCTAACAATCTTGAATTGGCAACCTTCTATTTATATACTCATGGATATATACATACATATATGTATATTAGGTTAAAAGATATTTATAGGGTAAGGTTAAATGGGCTTGAATACATATATTATATAGTATGCTTATATATGTATATAGATTGGGCTTAAGTGACTCAAGACTTGAATATAAATATTATCATAAGATTATCATGGGATGGGTCCAATATTAAAATATTGAATATGGGCTAACAAGTATTTATATATAATCTATACTTTAAAAGTTGTGCTTCTTTAATCAAAATACTTTACTAATCATTCTTTAATTTGAGAATGGGTTTAGTTAAAAATAGCTTATATCTAGAAATAAATAATTAGAATAATTTTTGGGTCAGGATTTTACGAGGTGTCACAAATTATGATAAGGAGATTTCTTCGGGACTAGTTTCCCTACTGAGCATTCACCTTTGTGTGATTTCTCCACCTCCCGTTGAGAAGGGAGTAGTTTATTAGGCCAGTGGTGAGTTGTTGAGCCCGAATTAGGGTCGTTCGGATATGGTGAAGACCTAACCTCCTTCTCCTATGAGATATGATGAGATTGATGAAATGAATGAGTTTCCTCCAGTATTATGATGAGTACTATTATTTTCTCAAGGGTGAGAGTATTAATAGTATATGATATTTTGAGATGCCATCTTACTATGATCTCTCTATACTTTTGGTTTAATAAAGGAACGGTTACAACCTTAATCTCTTTAGCTTTCATGCGTCATCTTTATAAAGAAGGAACTTTTTTTTTCTATTCATGAATATTCCTTAGTATATGAACCCTAATTGCTCATTCTCTTTAATTGAAGTTGTATAATTTGTGTAATTAATTGATTGATTAGTCATATTATAAGCGTGTAGGTGCATGGTTAATGTCAATATAAATGTACCATAATGTTCTCGTGTGTGTTTAACCATATAAGTGACCTACCTTTCATGTATCTTAGCATGACTTGTCATTCTTTTAAGTCTTCCGCAGTGTATTTTATTTTATAATGTCAAAACTATCTATTTCCCTAAAGCCTATATTCTATAATTAGTTGATTTATTCTTCTATGAACATGATGCTCTATGTGATTGTCTGAACCCTAGCTTAGGAAGTTTAAGTATTCACTTCGCAGTCAAATTTTCTTAACTTTCGCTCAATAAGAACTTGTAAATCTGCTTTTTGTTTTTGCTTGTGTTGTCATTCATGCATTCGTATCTTTCTTCATCTTGAGCATTCGTATATATAGAGTAAGAAATAACTCCGTTGGAGGAAAATTAATTCTTTAAATCTTGATCCCATGCTGAACATCGGTCTCTGCGTATTTAGCATGCTTCATTGGTTGAGTGATATAGTAACTTGTGCCATTTTGTCTTCTAGTGACAATAATCCTTCAACCACTAACTTGAGCTTATCTTCCACTAATCTTCTTCAATTTTAGCTCTTTTTAAATTTCCCATGACTCCATGTTTTAGGGCACTAAGCATGCTTTAGCCCATACTCTTAACCATTGTAGAATCTGATCTGAAATTTTGAATCTGGTCGAAAGGTAGTCTCATTCGAAAGGTTGCTTTGAAACTAGATTTCTACCTTCCAGAGCTTTAATTTCATTTTTCTTCCTTCCGAGCTTCTTTCCTTTGCCTTTCGGTCAAGTTACTTCTTACATTCCAGACTTCATTAATTTTACGTTCCGGACTTCTTCAATCTTACCTTTCGGAATCCTTCAAGGTTATGTTCCGAGCTCCTTCACATTTACCTTCCAGAATCCTTCAGTGTTAAGTTCCGAACTTGCATTCTTCCTTTCCTGGTTTAGACTGCTTCCAAAAATTACAATTGAATTTCCTAAGTATTCTTAAGGTCGTCTATGAACTAAGTTACTTTCCGGTCTTATTTTTTATTTTCCGGTATTGTAACGTAGCTCTTAGATTTCCATAGAATTTACAATCATTTTGTCTAAGAAGTAAATTTTGGGGATTGCTATTCCTAACATATTTTGGTATCATCAAAACTAAATACAATTTGTTTCTATCAACAACTTTATATATCTCTCAGTTTGACGAAGAAATAACATAATGACCTAATAAGGTAACGTTTTAGTAGTCAGGGGACTAAATTGAGGGAAAAAAATATACAAATGTTTTTTTAAAGTAAATTACAATAATTAAGGGACACTAGCTGGTATTTACTCTTTTAAAAAAAAATTAAGTTCTTATAAGAAATCCAAATTCTTTGTTTCTTTTTTTCCCCCTCTCTCTTCTATATTCTCTCCCTTTTACATTACACAATTTTGACGAAAAATTTACTTTTTATATAGCCAATGGGATGCTCTTAGTCGATCACAATTTAGAAGCAAGCTTGTACCCCTCTGTACAATCAAACTAAAACCAATGTCAAAATTGTATGAATAATAGTATTGATTTTGGTTCTACATATTATGTATTGATGTATATAATAAAATTGAAACTTTGTATATTACTATATTATAATAGAACTAATTGACCCAGTGTATGTACGAATCAACTAATTTATCATAGATTATGAGGGTAAAATAGTAAATGAAATAAATGTAATAAAATTCTTTGGATTAGTGTAGGAGTAGTACAAGATTAGTAATGGAATTGAACATGATTGTGTAATGTTAAGACATGCAATTTTATGCAAGGGCCTAACTAATTCCTAAAAATATGGTGGGCCAAGAGACTAAGTCAAGGCCCACCATCCTGGGCCGGGGGACGGGCTCTGACTCGGAAATGGCTAGTGGCTCGGGGCAGACCCCGAGTGTAACACCCTCATTTTCAAAATCAAAATAGTTTATAAGGGGGTCATTTATTTAATTGAAAATTCATTAAAGCTGCGGAAGCAAAACAAACCAAAGGAAAAGGAGTGTTACCGCCACGTTTAAATAACTAGCTATATCCAAATGCAGAGCATAAGACAAAAAAGTTTAAAACAACTTCCGAATTTTATTCCAAAATAAGTACTAATACATAAATTAAAATCAAACTACTATCCAAAATAATCTAACTAATCTAATTAATCTAAATTCCAACTAACTAACTAACTACAATACTAAATTCTCTACAAAGTATAATCACTCTCATGTCCAATGCTAATGCAAGTTCACCTTAAAAGAGTTAAAAGGAAAAGAACACAAGGAAACAAACAAATTTAGCATAACGCTAAGTAAGATTTACTTCACCCTGCAAATTATTTTTTTAAAAAGGACAAATTATTTGGAAAATCATTATATTTCGGGTTTCATAAGGATTTTTGTTTAAAAAATTTTCTCCCATATAACCATAGCTATACACACACACACACACACACACACACACACACACACACAAATACAAAAGTTTTAAAGGAATTAGAAGATAGGATTTTAACCAAATCTAAACCGAGGGAAACATGTAATGCTCTTTTATAAAAATTCTCACCTTTTATCACCATTTACCATAGTGTCAAGAGGAGGAAATACAAAGTAAGAGTTTCCTACCTCTCAAAATAATCACCGGCCAAAGGGTTAATCTAAATTTCAAAATCAACTAGATGAACCAATTGGTCCGAGTCTTAATCCTTAAGAATGCATACCCCAAAGGGTTTCCTAGCCCAGTGACTAAAAGAAGCTTGGAGAGTCAGAATATGTTTCTACTAACCCAAAAATTAATAATGAGAGCACCATGAGCCAAAGCCAGTCAGTGAGTTTTCCAGCTCACATCCAGTAAAGTAACCAAACCATCTTCCAAGACACACACACACACATATAGGGCCAAGTTTCAGTGCAGTCAAGCCTTAACATGCGACCGGTGCAGCCGCACCATTAGGTATGCAGAAATGCACCAATTGTGTTAGGAAATGCATAACAATAAAATGCACCAACGCACCACAAAAGTCACCACACACACAAAAAAAATGCATCACACCTAATGGTGCGTTTCCGAACACTGTGTGGTGCATTTTGTGGTGACGCGTACCTAATGCTGCGCTTTGTGGTATATTGATGCATTTCTTTGTTGTGCATTTTCTAACACTATTGGTGCATTTTTTGCATAACTAATGGTGTGGCCGCACTGGCCTCACGTTAAGGCCTAGCCGCATTTGAGCTGGCATATATATATATATATATATACGACAATAAAATGCACCAACGCACCACAAAAGTCACCACACACATAAAAAAATGCATCACACCTAATGGTGCGTTTCCGGACACTGTGTGGTGCATTTTGTGGTGACGCGTACCTAATGCTGCGCTTTGTGGTATATTGATGCATTTCTTTGTTGTGCATTTTCTAACACTACTGGTGCATTTTTGCATAACTAATGGTGTGGCCGCACTGGCCTCACGTTAAGGCCTAGCCGCATTTGAGCTGGCATATATATATATATATATATATATATATATATATATATATA
>NC_044916.1:15105081-15126079 GCF_003576645.1 Ipomoea triloba | reverse complement strand
AAAAAAATGCATCACACCTAATGGTGCGTTTCCGAACACTGTGTGGTGCATTTTGTGGTGACGCGTACCTAATGCTGCGCTTTGTGGTATATTGATGCATTTCTTTGTTGTGCATTTTCTAACACTATTGGTGCATTTTTTGCATAACTAATGGTGTGGCCGCACTGGCCTCACGTTAAGGCCTAGCCGCATTTGAGCTGGCATATATATATATATATATATACGACAATAAAATGCACCAACGCACCACAAAAGTCACCACACACATAAAAAAATGCATCACACCTAATGGTGCGTTTCCGGACACTGTGTGGTGCATTTTGTGGTGACGCGTACCTAATGCTGCGCTTTGTGGTATATTGATGCATTTCTTTGTTGTGCATTTTCTAACACTACTGGTGCATTTTTGCATAACTAATGGTGTGGCCGCACTGGCCTCACGTTAAGGCCTAGCCGCATTTGAGCTGGCATATATATATATATATATATATATATATATATATATATATAGGGTAGAGTTCTTATGAGATCACTTGTTTAGCTAAGATTGTGAGATCAAATCTTGTGTGTCCATGTAATATTTTTAATGGTCTAGATTGATTGACACACACACTCCGTTTGCACACATTTAATCACCGTTTGCACACACTTCAACTTGTAATCTTAATCAATCTAGACCATTAAAATATTTTGAGATCAAATCTTGTACATCAATTTAAAAAATTTTAATGGTCTAGATTGTTTGACACACTCACTCCGTTCGTACACATTTAATCACCGTTCGCACACACTTAACCACCGTTCGCACACACTTCAACTTAGAATCTTAAAACAATCTAGACCATTAAATTATTATATGGATGCACAAGATCTGATCTCACCCGATCTTACCTAAACAATTGATCTCATATGATCCTAACTATATATATATATTCATGTACTGAAAATAGCATAATGGACAAACATGTATATATACACGGTTAAAATCAGCAATTCCACCATGAACACAGTGATTTCACAAAATCATGAGTTACATAAATAATATTCACAAATTCCACGAAAATAAGTTTTGAGTCTTTAAAAAAATTGGTTTACAAATCACATAACAAATTTTCTCAAATACTATATGAATTATTTTGGGGTTTAGTAAAAGTGGTGAACATAAATGATAAACCTTACCTCAATAATCAAGATTCACGGCGCATCGAACCTAGAGTTGTTGGTCCACACCCGCTAGTTGTTTGACATAATAGTAATAATATTCCCATATAACACATAAATCAATTAAATTTCTAAAACCCTATCACCACCCAAAAGATATAGAGATGCCTAGGAAACTTACAAATCGTTGACGAAGAGAAAAACATTTGATGATGTAAAGAACGAGGCAAACTCTTATTTTCCTTTTCCTGATTGGCGACAAAATGAGAGGAAAAGAGAGAGGGATAAAGAGAGAGAGAGAGAGAGAGAGATGGCATATCGAGGAAAAGAAAGAAGGGAAAATAGTTGGATTAGGGTTATGATGAAATTAGGTCAGACTTTGGGAAAAAGTAGTACGATGGGACTAGGAAATAGAAATTTGGAAATTTTAATATTCCTAGGGAAAATTTAATAAAAAAATTTCACCATAATTTGGGCCTAATAATATGATAAAATATTTTAAGGATAGGTTGATATAATTATAAGCTATATAGTAAAATAATTTTGAAGTGTTAAAATAATAATCCAAAAATACATAAAAAATCTCCGTTAGGTGTAGTAATAACCTCGTACAATCGTATGAGCCTAGTACAGAGTCTCCCGAATGCATTACTACCCTTCGTACAACCGTACTATCCTAGTATGACGTTACCCCGAGAATTTACGAAATAATACCTGAAGGAAGTACGAGCCACATACGATCGTACGACCTTGGTACCAGGATGCCTAGAAAGTTTTACTACACCACATACGCCCGTATTGAGGGAATACACGCAAAGGAGCCCATGTACGAGCCTCATACACATGTACGGACCTGGTACAATGCCCAGAAAATACCTAGTATCACAATCTTCACCGCTTATAAAATGCTTCATCCCCGTAGCTCAAACCATAACTTAAGCCACACCAAAGATAGCCAAAACCTTAAGTTATAATCATACTAAGGACAACAGATGACACAAAACAGGTGACATCCAACCAATCAAAACAACATCTCACCAAACTAAAACAATATCTAACCAAACCAAAACAAACCAAACATAGGACATCTAACTAAAACATATAGAGAAAATCCCGTCGAAACATAGAAAGGAAACTAAACAAAGAGAAACACACAATCAAAATATAAAAGGCGATGGTACTAAGATCAAGCCTACCAGATAAGTGAGTGGGGTTAAATGGTGCAAGGGGACCAAACGGGATCCTCTTGAGAACTGATCTCTACCTCCCTTCTTTGATGGAGATGAGCTAGATACTTGGTTGGTTGGACCCGTTTTCTTAGACTTTCCTCTTGCATTGTCTTCCTCATATTCTCTCTTCTTCTTATTGACATCCTCTACTTCTACAAAACAATTAGCCATCCTCTTCAATTCCTCATAAGACAGAGGTAATGTTGAAGCGTTTGTAGAATTCTCCAAACCCTAGTGCCTAGGTGAAAAATAAAACGATTGTTTTCTCATCAAAATCATATATTCACTTTTTTCTTCCATCTAGCGACGAAATCCCTTAGATTTTCTCATTTGGTTTGTCTAAGAGTGCAGAAATAAGCAAAATGCTTCTTACACTGAATGTTAGTTGTTATAGAAATATGTCAAGAAGTTGTTTAATAGCTCGACAAACCTTCATATTGACCCATCAGGGATTGTATTGAACCAATCTAGGGTCGTCCCATCCAAAGTGGACAGAAATTCCTTGCACATGATTACATCATTGATGTGATATATTTTGGTGAGTTTAGTGTAGCAGTGTGTACGGAAGAAGGTGTAAACGTATATGGACTCACAGAGTGTCGTTCTCGCAAGGATAGCAACTTGGAGCGAGTAAAGTGCAAAGCAATCTAAAGAAGTATCCTACTGAGAGACTTCAAAAAAAGCAAGAAAACGCATTCATAATGTGGAAGTGAGATTGAGTACAAAGCTAGATAAAGAAATACACAAGTAAAATGGGAAATTTGGGTAACGATCTTGGTTCTATGCATTAGGGAGACTTAGGTGGACTCGGAGTGTGCAACTTGTGGCCTAACTCTCAGGAGCTGCTTTGCAAATACTAAGTCGTTATGTACTTAGTCTCTTAGACCAAAATATTTGGCTAAGGCATTTTTTCGAACACATTGCCTACACCTCCTCCTAGGCCTTGCCCTCTAGGATCAAAGGATGGGAAATGTCAACAATCAAAACTATGCGGAATCGAAATCTCTTGCCAATTCCTCTCTCTCATCATCCTCACTCGTTATGGCCATCAACAAAGCAAGAATCATAACACAACATTGTTCACAACAAGAGTTCTTAGAACACAAGAGCACAAACCTAATCTCTACAACAATTTGGATTACAAATGCATATTTACAAGATCATCACATCCAACTCTTAGATAGTATAGCCACTCATGATCATCAAATTGGAATTGCAAATTCAAAGAATTAAGCTAGCACAATGAACAAGTAGAGAGTGATCACAAAATGGAAAACAAGCTAGAATTATAAAAGATTACCAACTTAAATCTTCAAAGATGCATCCAACTTTACAAATTTGAGAGGAATCCTCCAAGATCAAGAAGTCTTTTGCAAATCTACCTTCTCCTAAACTATTTCTCTCTCTACAACTGAAACATATGAAAGTGGCTAGATTGGGATCCTTAATTTTAGAAAATTCCTCCTATGTATAGAGCTAAATTCTGCCAACTCGTGCAAAAACTCATCGCAACGTGATTGGGGATTACTCACGTGACGCCAGCATGATTTTAACTCCAGTATGTGATCACGCCGGTGTCACGCGCGTTACAGCAAAGTGACTCCTTTTCTGCAGCTGGTCACGCTAGGTGTCACGATGGTGTCATGCTCGTGATGGTTCCTTTGCCTTTTTTTGCGACTTTGCTCTGAATCTTCCTCGTTTTGGCTCTAAAATTCTGCAAATCATAGCAAAATACCTCTCACTAGACATATGCATTCTCCAAAGTGTCTTTTACCCAAAACCACTTCTTTTAACAACTATTTTATGCTTAAGGAATGCAAAATATATACAAAATAGGCCTCAAAATTAAGCATCTTTTGGAACTTATCAGTCATCTGCCCCGATCATAACCATACTTGCCTTATACGTTGTCATGTGTACACACAGGTCAGAGGCCCTATTGTAGGCCTTGATGGCTAGGTTAAAGTCTTTGGAGAGAGGAGCGTCCATTATACTTAGATTAAATGGTGCTACCATCCTTACTTCAAGTTTAGGTGATTGCTCTTTGGTTTCCACTCTCTTCTCTAGTTATTCTATCTTTTTTTGCAGCTGCCTAGTTAGATCATCTTGCCCACTCAGGATCGGTCATTGCACGGTGAGCTTGTATTGGGTTAGCCCACACGAGTCACATACCCTTTCTAAGTGTTGGGAATGTTTGCCCCTATTTATTGCTTCTCTAGCTTGGTTCTAGTATGATACACTAGTCAATGACCCCTCGACCCTTAGATGTGGCTCTATCCTCTCTCGGACAGTCACTTTTTCGCCCAATTGCTTAATCCTATTAATTAACCCAACCTATTAACAATCGGCCTAGCTTCTAAAAGGGTAGTTTTAGCTTGTGCTTAACTCCACCTTGCATCATTTCCTAACATTACAAAAGTAATCTCTAGTGGAACGATATCATAACATTATACTGTAATTTGATACTTGATGGATGTGTAAGAACCGTCTTATCAATGGCGCACTCCTTTATACTTGCCTTGGCTCTCTATAACTGCTCCTTAATGAGGCAATGCTCTAATGAATGCATTGGCTCTACGCTTAGTGCAGCTCTCAACTCCTGGTCGTTATTGTTTGACTACCTTAATCGCTTTGCTGGGTGAGACCAAGAATGTTTCAGGTCGGGTCTAGTAACTTATCCAATTATCTCGTTAACTTTTTTATATGTGATTATTACATGAATTTTTTATTTGTTAAGATTTTTACATAAATTTTTTATATGGGTTACACAAATGGAGGACCAAATTGATTAAAATATTTAAAATTAAAAGACTTAATTTAAAAAAAATAGTCAATGAGCAAATTGATAGTTTCTATCGTCAAGGGACTATTTTAGTAATTAATTAAATTCTTTTTTTTGTTAATTCCGTTAATTGACGATGAAAATGAAGGTGGTTTTTTAATCAATGTCATGTGAGGGGTAGTACATAATGAATTTAGTAAGAGAGTAGTATGTTTTTAATGTGTAAGGTTATGAGTGCGGGCCGGGTTACGTGGACTTGAATGATGCTGCCATCTCACAAGTGTTGTTTACACCTGGGAGGCTAGGACTTGGATAGAATTTTAACACCACCGTTTGGGCAGCGCAGCAGGGGCAGAATCAGCTGTATATATAATATATTCACTCTATCCCAACCTTCCTCTCTTGGCTGAAACCATAAAATTAAACACAGATATCATTTTTGCCCTATCTTCAGCAGGTTGATGAGAAACTGAGAAGCTAGCTAGCTAAGGATCATATCAAATAGTACGTAATTAATGGATTTCCCCAGGCCAGGGCCACCTTACGTTCACACACACCATACGTCTCATATGGGTTTATTTGGTATGTGTTGCCACAACATCAGCAGAGTTATCTCTTCCTGGTTAGTCTCTCTCTCAGATCAGAGCTTCACTGAAACCTCGTACTAACCATTTAATTTATTCCACCTTAGCTTCTACGTTAGTTGTGCGTGACTAATAATTAATTTCTTGGTTTGTATGCATGCGCATGGCAGCGCCTACTTCTGGTGCTGTTGTTGGCTTATAGAAGGCTGTTTTGGCCGGCGGCGACGTTGGGGACCGCCGCCTCCTCCTCCTCATCATCCGCATCCACCGCCGCCAATGTACTGATATTCCGGCCGGCCTGCAGCAACACCTCCCATTATGTAGAAGACATGCAGGCTTCATAAATATATATATGTTGTCTTTGTCATGAGAGTATGTAGAACTATATATGGTTGTTCGTTTTTTAATAAATGATTTTGCTTTTGGTGTGTTCTTTAATTTGTCCCCATTCGGGATGGTTTAATTTAATTTGGTTGATCCATATGATGTATAAGGTTGATAGTTTATGATAGATTTAATTAACCCGGGGTGTCCGGTTTAATAAATCCAATAAGTAAAAGAATAATATTAATGAGGTGATTGCAGGGAATCAATAACAATAACACAATGATATTTAATGTGGAAACCAAAACAGTGAAAATCACGAGCCTTTTTGGGCTAAGCCAAGCCGAAATTCACTATATTTGTTGCAGGTACATGTACATAGGCCATGGCCAGGAAGGTAAGGAGAAAGGATTATTTAGAACTGAATGAGTCTGGCTTTTGCTGGATCTTCTGAGCCTTTAAATAATGTCTTTCTACACAGTTATAACTTCCCGTACACTTCCCTATTTTCTTGGTTGGACTCCTTCTTGCTTTGACCAATACTATTATTATTACAGATAATAATAATAATAATAATAATAATAATAATAATAATATTAATAATAATAATAATAGTAAGGTATATTATATTATTCCATCAGTTTATAATTTTTCTTTTTTGATAACCGATAGTTTATAAATTTTAATTAGCAATATGGTTTATATTTTAGAAGGCCAGGCCAAAGAATCATTTCTCATACCACTCTTGTTTCTTGATTAATTGATGTATAATACAATTCCTTGATGTAACTATATTTAAGATATAGTTCTACATCCTTTCAGTCGATAGCCAGAAAACTAATCATTTGTTCTAACGGTCATCACACTAAGTGGTAGGGGACTGGCCAAATAGTTTGTTCCATTCACCTGGGTGGATGGTGCTGAACCATCACGCTAACCATGTTGGTTATTACAATACAATTATTGATTGCTTTAATTACTTGATGATTTAGGCTGTGTTTGAAAATCATGATGGAAAATGAATATTTTTTAAAAAATAAATATTTTCTTTTTTAATGTTTGGTCTCGTGTTTAGTTATTTTTTGAAAAATGAGTAGAATTATGTAAGTAATATTTTAATTATTTTATTTAAAATATAATAATATTATTTACTTTTTAAAATTAAATAATATTATTTATTAAAAATCTATATAAAAAAAGATAGAAACCAGAGAGCAGTCTTTGGTTTCCGAAATTGGTGAAACATATATATACAAAGTTTTTGGTTATCGGAACTGATGAAGCAGACAAAGTTAGTTCAATTTACTGTATTGAAAATCACTTCTATTAAATTTTGGCAAAAGTAATTTTTCTCCAAACAACATTATTTTCCTTTGATTAATCCTTTGATTAAGAAAATAATTTCCGTTGACTTTAATTTTTCAGATTATTCTAAACTCGGAAAATGATTTCTAGGTTTCTAAATACACACTTACTAAACTCGGAAAATGATTTCTAGGTTTCTAAATACACACTTACTAAATTAATTTAGTAGATTTAGTAGAATTTTTATTATTTAACAGCTGCTACATCATTTTTAGACCTTACGTCCGAAAAAAATTGTTCACATGAGGCTCAGAATTAGGATTAGAACTAATCGACTAGATCACGTGAGGCTCAGAGCTAGGATTAACCTAGTCAATATTAGGCTAGCCTTGGTTTGAAAAAGGAAGGCTTCGACTTGGCACAGACTCGTACCTAATGTTAATATATTGTAGATCAATGTTCACATGATAGGTGAATTTCTAATATAAGTTTATTTCTTTCAAAAGAAAATTGCAATTATAATCCTATGGAGGGGAGGCACATTTCTACACTGACAACAACATTTTTATTTGTCTCGTCAATATAATTTAAGTGATCATTCAATCAACATTTAGTCTTATTTCTAACTGACAATATGAAAAAAATTGAAAAGGTATACACAAGGCTGGAGAATCTGACATGTGTTTTGAAACTAGGAAACTAGGTTTATTATAATAATAATAATAATAATAATAATAATAATAATAATAATAATAATAATAATAACAGCAACAACGACTACGATGATGATTATGATAATAATACAACAACAATTTTACCTTTAGAAAGCGTACTTTCAATCTGGGAAGGGAAAGATCAGGGTAGGCACAATGGCACATGCCTATATATATTGATAACATCTTTTTACTTCAAAAACTACAGTTCTTTTTTTATTTCTTTTATGTCAATTATTAGGGATATCTATCGCTGCTATTTGAGTGTGTACATTTAGTAAATGTTGTTCTTCTATAATCGTTTGCAAACTATACTAAGAAGACCTTATGCGACTTGCTCAACTAAGAGCAGTCGTTATACCGTGGTCACTGATACTACATTTCATCTCAAAAGATACGGCCTTACATTTATTTTTATATTATCGAATGAAACTGTAGTTATATCGAAATGTAACTGTAGTTGTGTTGAAATGTAACTGCAGTGTATATGAACTGATACTGAATAACAGTTTCACATTTGTGTTTTATATTATCGAATGAAACTGTAGATATATCGAAATGTAACTGTAGTTGCGTTGAAATGTAACTGCAGTGTAAATGAACTGATACTGAATAACAGCTTCACATTTGTGTTTTATATTATCGAATGAAACTGTAGATATATCGAAATGTAACTGTAGTTGCGTTGAAATGTAACTGCAGTGTAAATGAACTGATACTGAATAACAGCTTCACATTTGTGTTTTATATTATCGAATGAAACTGTAGATATATCGAAATGTAACTGTAGTTGCGTTGAAATGTAACTGCAGTGTAAATGAACTGATACTGAATAACAGCTTCACATTTGTGTTTTATATTATCGAATGAAACTGTAGATATATCGAAATGTAACTGTAGTTGCGTTGAAATGTAACTGCAGTGTAAATGAACTGATACTGAATAACAGCTTCACATTTGTGTTTTATATTATCGAATGAAACTGTAGATATATCGAAATGTAACTGTAGTTGCGTTGAAATGTAACTGCAGTGTAAATGAACTGATACTGAATAACAGCTTCACATTTGTGTTTTATATTATCGAATGAAACTGTAGATATATCGAAATGTAACTGTAGTTGCGTTGAAATGTAACTGCAGTGTAAATGAACTGATACTGAATAACAGCTTCACATTTGTGTTTTATATTATCGAATGAAACTGTAGATATATCGAAATGTAACTGTAGTTGCGTTGAAATGTAACTGCAGTGTAAATGAACTGATACTGAATAACAGCTTCACATTTGTGTTTTATATTATCGAATGAAACTGTAGATATATCGAAATGTAACTGTAGTTGCGTTGAAATGTAACTGCAGTGTAAATGAACTGATACTGAATAACAGTTTCACATTTGTGTTTTATATTATCGAATGAAACTGTAGTTATATCGAAATGTAACTGTAGTTGTGTTGAAATGTAACTGCAGTGTAAATGAACTGATACTGAATAACAGTTTCGCACTTGTTGTTTTTATATTATCGAATGAAACTGTAGTTATATCGAAATGTAACTGCAGTTGTGTTGAAATGTAACTGCAGTTGTAATGAAATGTAACTGCAGTGTATATGAATTGAAAGTGAATGACGCGGAACGGAAGTTGTTTCATCTGTCTGTTTCATTAATCAAAACGACGTCGTTTTGATGCGCGGTCCACGATATAATTTGCAAACTAAGAGAGTGTTCAAAAAAAAAGTACAATTCCAATCATAAGAAAGGGAGGCCCAGACCCAACAATCAACATACAATTATTATTCCATGGACTATAGTCCACACAGTTGTGTGGACCATAAATAAAAAGTACATTCTTAATATATTAAAAGTACATTATGTGTGTACATAAAGTATATTATTTTGTATACTATGAAATAATGTACATTCAATATACAAATAAAGTACTTGGAAATGCCACCTCTCGGACCCAGTTTCTGCTTGCCCTTCCTGGCCTTCTTGGAGCTTTGTCCGTGCTCCACCACGTTGGCCTTGGCACCTCCCATGAGAGGTCCTTTCCCATCAATGTTCATGTTTTCTTCCTCAACTCGAAGTCGCTGGATCAGGTCATCCAGGCTCATTTCCTTCCGCTTGTGCTTCAAGTAGTTCTTGAAGTCCTTCCATCCTGGAGGCAGCAAGTGGATCATGGACGCCACTTGGAAGGCTTCACTTATCACCATGCCCCCATCACGGATCTCGTCGAAGAGCAACTGCAGATCTTCAACCTGACTGAGCATAGTCTTTCACCATTTTGAAGTCAAGGAACCGACCAACGTCAAATTTCTTTGTCCCGGCATCCTCACTTCGGTCCTTGTGGTCTAAAGCTTCCCACAGCGCCTTAGCTGTGCCAATCTTATGATAAACATCATAAAGGGAGTCGCACAACCCGTTCAAAATGTAGTTGCGACAAAGGAAGTCTGAACCATTCCAAAACCCAACTGCCATTACTGACTGAGTGTCATGTTCCTTCAACTCAGGAACCTTCTCGGTCAAGAACCGTGACAAGCCGAGAGTAGCAAGGTAGAACAGCATTTTTTGCTGCCACCACTTAAAGAACAATCCCGTAAACTTGTCCGGTTTTTCAGTCGAACCACTTGGTACCGGAGGTACCCTCATCGTGGGGATATACCATTCAGAGTTGACACCTCCCTGTGAACTTATGTTCATTGGTGACTGTGAATGCGCAACAATGTTGCCGTTCCTACCACTGTTGTTTTCAACAACATTAGGATTTTCATCCCCAAAGTTGGCTACTAGCAACTGGTTTTCCATTTCTTTCAAGAAATTCGAGAATCAGAAAGGGAATAAGAGAATAGTAAATAAGGTTTTAAGATTGTAGGAATATGATTCTCGAAAATCACAAAGAAAATGGAAAATACAAGAAATTACAAATAACCCAAGTAGGGTAATTACACCAGGAAAATAAACCTACAAAAGGTTAAATAAACCTCGAAACTGCTTGGGGACGAAACTAGACGATCTCGGGTTGGTTGGAAGCACGAGTCGTGTTGCCACTGTACTAAAAACCTTATTTATCGCCTCCCGGGGTGCTGGAGCGTTGCGGTCTAGATTTCTCATGATAAAACGTACTACGATCCTTGCGTTTGAGCACACAAACTTGGGATCTGGTGAACTAGAGCGTGGGATGAAACGCAGATGGCTTGAAGGAAAGATGAATAGTGTTTTGAGGGTAGAAACCAGTGTATTTCGTGTGTTCTGTTGTGGTTATAAAAATATGCTACTCATCATACGAATTTATAGTAGAGGATGAGAGAAATAACATTAAATTATGGCATTTAATTCTGTGTGTAACCTCCACCCACTTAGCAAACATTTACACCCACTAACAAGTCCATTACACAAGAAATAACACTGAAATAATGATTAGAATTAATCATATTAATTCCATAATACCAAGGGTCATTTCTATCAATGCACACAGTAGGTGAAAGGTCGTTCAAGAGGTCACCAGAGTCACGCTGCGAGATATCGGATCAGTCCGTGCGAGACATCGTTCCAGGCCGTCGGACTGACCGCGAGACATCGTTGCACGCGAGCTACCTCTCACGAGAGGTCGACTCTTTTAGCCGCGAGAACCCCGCTGTCCGGGTTCATGGGGGAGTCCATCAAGATGGAGGGTTCCATTAACCTCGAGGTAGAGATAGGCACCGCGCCACACGTCAAGAGGTGGGAGGTCGAGTTCTTGGTCGTCAAGATCGAATGCGCCCACAACATCATTCTCGGCCGACCCGCCTTGGAGGACCTCCGAAGCATCATATCCATGGAGCATTTGTGTTTGAAGTTCCCTACCCCTACCGGGGTCGGCGTGGCGAAAGGAGATCAGAAGGTTAGTCGAAGTTGCTACCTGAAAGCATGTCGCCAGATTGGCAAAAGGGACCTACAGGTCCACACCATTGGCGAGAAAGTGCTACAAGGCGAAGAGGGTCGGCCCCGCGCCGAACCCATAGTCAAAACCGAGGAGGTCGTGTTAGACCTCGGTCGACCCGAGCGAGTCGTCAAGGTCAGAACGAGGCTGCTGGCCGACCTCCGAGGTCGGATTGTCCAAGTCATCCGACAGTTCAAGGACGTGTTCGCGTGGGGCCCCGAGGACATGCCAGGCCTCGACCGTGAAGTCATCACCCACAAATTGGCGGTAGACCCCACCGTGAAGCCGGTACAACAAAAGAAGAGGTACCTCTCGACGGAGAGGCGCGATTTTGTAAAGAAGGAGGTTGACACCCTCCTCGAGCTAGGGCACATTCGGGAAGTGTTGTATCCTAAGTGGCTCGCAAATGTGGTCCTCGCACCCAAACCGCCGACCTGGTGGATGTGCGTGGACTACACGGACATCAACAAGGCATGCCCCATGGATCCATTCCCACTGCCCAACATTGACTGACAACAAGTTGCGTGCATAGGGTGAAATGTCAAAAGATATTTGTATGATAAAACGGAAAGTCTATGACTCCCCGAGTGTCGGTCTCGAAGGAGGGACGTGGAGGTGTGTCAAACATTCGGGAGTTTACTTGATTAGATCATGCATAGGACTTGAGTGTGGTGAAGGGTGGAATTGCAGGTGAGAGTGTAGTTTATTGGTTGGTTTGAGTGCAAAAGAGTAGTAAAGTAAAAGTGATTTTGGGAATATGTAAAAGGGGTAGGGATTGGATAGTGTTCATGAATATTGCATAGTGAGAGTGCAAGGTCATGGATTAGGATTGCTAGGATATTGGCTATTCAAGAGTGTGTTGTCTTAGTCCTTTTCCACCTTGTGTACTAAGGCTTCTTTGACTTAGGAGTGCCTTCAAGCATCCAAAGTTCTAAGAGGAATTTTATCAAACACTTAAGCTACACACTATCCTACTATTCTTAAGAAGTCCATAGGAACTTTGATTGTATAAAGCTTTAAATCCTAACTCTAATCAAAGACATGAAAGAGTCAAGAGCTCAATCTCTCATCTAGATTGGCCAAATCCAAACAAGATCTCATCAAAACAACAATCAAAAGACAAGAATAGATAATCCATCAACACAAACTCATAGATCCAAGATATAGAAATAAGATCATCACAAAAACAATATTCAATCACACAATCCAAATCCCTAGACTAAATTAGCTACTCATGATATTAAATGCAAGCAAAAGCTAATTTAATCCAAGAATAAGATTACTAAAATTATAGAAATGAAATAGAGATCACCTAGAGAGAAGAAGATCTTCAATCCAAGCCTGTTGTCTTCTACAATGGAGATTGATCTAATCTAGAAACTAGGAAAAAAATGGAGAAAGTTCTCCAAAGGAAAAACTAAGAAAAGGGAAAACTAAAATTCTGGAATCCTCCTCTGGAAATTCATCAAAGGGGTTTAAATAGTCTCCGAAATGACAACCCTAGCTGAAATTCGCGCATCACGCCTCCACGCCTCTCACACGCGTGTGAGCGTGCGTGGAGAGCTTCTGGAAAGTTTCCACACTTGCTCACACGCGTGTGGCCTTCCAGTTTGGTCCTCCGGGGCTCCACTTTTGCCTGGTTTGCTCTTTAAGCTCATCTTTTGGTCCTATTTGCTCCCGGGGCTCCTGTTTTACTTCTTTTAAGCTAAAAATAGCTTTTGTGCATCAGTTAGTGATTTTCAAACATTTACGCACATAATTTACCAAATAAGGATGTTATAGACGCGATAAAACACCCTAAAATGTGCCTGAAATAAGGGTATCTCGGAGTCTTATCATTGACCAACTGGTGGACGAAACAGCGGGATGCGCGCTCATGAGCTTCCTCGACGCATTTCGAGGCTATCATAAAATATTTATGCACGAAGCCACGAGGAAAAGACGGCTTTCACCACCCCGGAGGGGGTCTTTTACTACCGGGTAATGGCATTTGGACTCAAAAACTCCAGGGCAACCTACACAAGGATGGTCACCAAGGTCTTCAAGAAGGTCCTCGGCCGGAACCTGCAAGCTTACGTAGACGACATGATTGTGAAGAGTGTCGAGGCCAACCACCACACGGACGACCTAACCGAGGTATTTTTAATAATGCGAAAGTTCGATTTATGCTTGAACCCCAAGAAGTGTACCTTCGGGGTACACGGGGGGAAGTTTTTTTGTTATATGGTCTCCAAGAAAGGCATAAAACCCAACCCAGACAAGGTCAAGGCCATTCTAGAGATGGAACCTCCGAGGTCCCTCCGCGAGGTCCAGCGCCTCAATGGTCGACTGGCCACCCTTGGCCGCTTCCTCTTGAGGTCGGCCGAGAGATCCCTACCCTTCTTCGGGGTCCTCAAGATGAGCACTGGTTTTGAGTGGTTGGCTACATGTCAGAAAGCTTTCGACGACCTCAAGGCCTATTTGATTTCTCTACCCCCCTTGGCCAAACCCGAAAGAGGGGAGATCTTATATCTATACTTGGGAATCTCACATGCCGCGATCAGCTCCGTGTTGGTCCGGGACGACACGGGAACCCAGAGGCCCGTATACTACGTGATCAAGGCCCTCCACGGTGCCGAGTTCAGGAAATCACCAACAGAGAAGGCCATATTCGCAGTGGATGCCACAGCTAAAAAGCTAAACCACTATTTTCAAGTCGATCCAGTGCACGTGCTTACCAACCAACCCCTGGAGGCAGTACTTCGGGGTGCGGGGTCGGGGAGCCGACTCGTAAAGTGGTCCAGGCATCTCAGCTAATTCGACATCCACTTCAAGCCGAGGCCGACCATCAAGGGGCAGGCACTCGCCGACTTCATAGTCGAGTGCACTGCCAGGGACGCCACGGAGCAGGCGAGAAGCGAAGAGGAAGAGTGGTGGACCTTATCCACTCACAGATCCTCAAGCAACAAGGCGTGTAGAGGAGGGGTCGTCTTGGTAACCCCGAAGGGTTTCCGGGCCCATTACGCGCTCCGCTTCCACTTCAAGTTGTCCAACAACGAGGCCAAATACGAGGCGCTGTTATGCGGCCTCCAGCTCGCACTAAGCATGAGAACGGAAAAATTGAAGATCAGATGTGACTCCCAGCTGGTGGTCGGCCAGGTCTCCGAGGAGTTAGAGGCCAACACCGAAAAAATGATCTGATACCGCGACGTGGTGCTTCGAGTATTGGGGCGAATCGCCCAGCATGAGATCCTACAGATCCCGAGGGAGCAGATCTCCAAGGCGGATATGCTCTCCAAGCTCAGCCAGGGAGCCCCGGAGTATATCTCTAAAATTGCCCGGATAGAGGACCTCCAAAAGTCAAGTTTGGAGGCATACCCGGTCCTACCCATACAAAGCCGACCCCCGTGTTGGTTGGACCACCTCGTGCAATACAAGAGGACGGGTGCGCTACCCCCCGATGAGGTCGATGCCAAGGCGACTAAGAAGTGAGCTCCGACCTACGAGCTCATTGGGGACATACTATACAAGGGATCCTACAACGGAGCCTTACTAACGTGCGCAGCCCACCAAGGGGCCTACACTATGGCCTTGAGGGCCATACTCCAAGGGTGCTTCTGGCTCGGGATGGCGAAGGAGTGTGCGGACTACGCACGGAACTGTCCGATCTGCCAGCAATTCCAGGTCGGCCCGGGCCGACCCGCCACCAACTACACCCCGATCAGCTTGGTAATCCCCTTCTCGAGGTGGGGGATTGACATTGTGGGAGCCCTACCCATGGGCTCGGGAAAGAGGAAGTATGTCATCGTAGCAATAGACAACTTCACGAAGTGGGTGGAAGCGGAACCCCTAGCTAGCATCACAAGCATCCGGTGCAAGCAATTTGTCTACTCAAACATACTATGCCGTTTCGGCGTGCCAATGCAAATCATCTCCGACAACAGCCGACAATTTGAGGGTAGGGAGTTCAAACTATTTTGTCAGGAATGGCACATCACCCATAGCCAAGTAGCAGTAGCCTACCCCCAAGCGAATGGCCAAGTGGAGAACGCCAACCGCACAATAGTGGATGGACTGAAGAAGACCCTCGAGGCCGCAGGAGGGGCGTGGGTCGAAAACCTAGAAGCAATCCTATAGGCATACCGCACCACACCGAGAAAAGCAACGGGTGAGACTCCATTTGCGCTATGCTACGGGTTCGAGGCACCAGCCCCCACGAAAGTCATCATTCCGACCCACCGAGGGGAGGAATACGACCCCGAGCGCAACGAAGAGCACCATCGCGCCGACCTCCACCTGATTGACAAGAAGCGAGAAGCCTCCATTGTAACCCCTCGGTATTTCAGACAAAGTTAAAGTTCGAAAATATTTTTTTTAGCTATGATATTTATGAGATGAGCTCTCGGTACTTCAGAAGGATTTTTATAAGTGAGACTAGTTATTAGTAAGATGCGATCTACGTACCGGTCACGAACCGTAAAATTTGTAAGGATGTATATACAATTCGAATTTTCCTAGAGAATAGATTATTAAGCATGATACGATTAAGCGTGAACTTCCTACTCAGTTCAGTGAAGATTAGACGAACTGTAAGAGTGAAATTTGTTACGGACCTCGTACCTACATTTTTGCGAGATACCGAAAAATTCCCGGTTTTTGTGGTTAAGGACGGGATTATTTTTAGAATAATTTTGGTATTAAGAATTTCCCGAATTAAGCTATTTTCCACCTTAGATTTATCTGATTTAATCCCTAACTGTCTAGAAAATCCATTCTTCAAAAATATCATGAATTAAAATAATGTTATCTTTGGATAAGATCACATTTACTTGATCTCCAAGCTTAGGAAGACTTCACCTTGGCCGAAATTTATAAGGAGAGAGGAGAGAGAGTGTGATCATTTTTGTTCTTCACCATTGTTGCTTTGCTAAGAACTCCATAGCTAAACCTTCAAGTCCTCAACACTAGGTAAGTTTTATGAATATTTGGTTAGAACTCTCTTTAAGACTTAATTATAAACTAAGAAATCTTGGATTTTGTTGTTATTATGGTGAAATTTATTTAGGACTTTCGGTGGATTTTTGGAAATAAGGAACCCAACACTCTTTACGGTTAAAAAGCTTCAAGCAAGGTAAGAAATCCCTTCAGTCGGTATAGTCACTTGAAAATAGGCAATTGTATAGGTATATGTATTATGGAGCTAAGATTTGATATGAAAATTATATGTTAAGCTTTAAACTTCTTAGTTAATTTCTATGCAAAAATTTGTGTTTTGGGCTTAAAAATATTTTTGGTATGCATAAATTTAACGTATGCATGCATGTATATACTATATTTATGTCCATATAAAATGATGTTGAAGAAAAGGTGGAAAAATATGAGTTTTTGCACTGTTTTGCTGCCCAGAAAATTTGAGCCGTATGAGTGGACGCCCCTGTGGACGCGCGTCCACCGTGCGTCCACTGGTGTCCAGAGTTTTCAGACCAGTCTGTGTGAGCGGACGCCTCAGCGGACGCGCGTCCAGCGTGCGTCNTATTATACTGAGCTGCGGTTCAGAGAATTAGAGCTGCGGTTCTAATTGAGAATGTCTCGTGCTTATCCAGGGGGAAACTAAGTAATTAATTATGGAAATTATTGATATACTGAGCTGCGGTTCAGATGATTAAAATAATTAGAGCTGCGGTTCTAATTGAAAAGATGAATGATATACTGAGCTGCGGTTCAGATGTTTAAAGTAATTAGAGCTGCGGTTCTAATCGATAATGAGTAATTCTTGAAAAAGGAAAGTTTATGAACTTGTCAAAATATACGTGAATATATTTTGGTTTGACGAGTTAAATTACTATTCTAATATGAAGGAAAAATTATATGTAATTCCTTTAAATATATTATGTTATGCTATCTTTGGATTGTTTGATTTCAGGTAAACTTCCAAAGTATGGGTAAAAACTCTATAAGCTTTGTATTGATATTATATTTCAAAACCTTTGTCTACGCTTAAGTGACAATGGATTTCCTTACTTAGCCGTCGCGCTAACTACACTTCATTGTGTCTATTATCAGATGCAGTCTAGCATGGGCTCAGGTAGCCGATGAGCTCTGAATAGGATGGAGGTTGAGGTTGAGATCCTAGAATAGACACCCTGGAAGAATTATGTCCACTTGTATTAAGTTGGACTTTGGATGTATTTTGATGTTGTAAGTTTAGCCTGTGCGTTTGGGTATAGAAGAGATACCTAAGCGTGGCGGTAACACCCAGTTTTCTGCTGGTTAAACGCTTCCGCAATGTATTGTATCATTAGGATTTTGTAATAAATCCAAGATGTGAAAATTGGGGTGTTACAAATTGGTATCAGAGCCTAAGGTTATAAGATCTTGGAGATAGATCAGAACTTAGGATATGAAATCCTTGTTTCGGACAGTAGAGCTTGATACGCTCTGTTACTGAGTGAAAGTCGAGAGCCTAAGGTTATGAGATCTTGGAGATAGATCAGAGCTTTAGGTTGTGAGATCTTTGCCATGGGCAATAGAGTTGGTAAGTTCTGTTACATAGGGTAGTTCAGAGCTTAGGATTTGAGATCCTTGTTATCGATAATAGAATTGGTGAAGCTCTGTTACAAAGTGGAATCTATTAGAGCTTAAGGTTATAAGGTCTTGGAAATATAAGTTGATAAGCTCTGTTATAAGTTGGTATTAAGGCGGTTCGAATCTTTGGAGGTTAGATTGGAGCCTAGGCTGTGAAAGCTTTGTAAATGTGACATCTTTGTTATAAGATTAGGATTTGAGATCATTATTATCGATGATAGAATTTGGGACGCCCTGTTGCGAGTAAGATTTCATGTTCACTAAAATTATTATTTACCCCATATATATGTATATTCATATATGGTATGCTATGATAACAAAACTACGTGTTTTACAAATTATGTGCATAAGAATGTTCATGTGATCACAAGTTCATTGCATAATATGTGTGTGGATTCTCAAATTATCGAGAATGGATTTTTACGGGTCAAACCCGTGTGTTGTGTAAATGCTTGGCTTGGAATTTTGGTGTTATGTACATATATGTACTAAGAATGAAATATTCTTATGGAGTGAGTTATTGTGGAGAAAAATGTGTTTTGAGAAGTTATATATTTTCTTGGAGAAAATATTTATCATGAGGAAATGATATTTTGGAAATTATATGTACATATTTAGTCTTTGAGGATAAGAATACTTGCAGCCGGGGTGAGCCGGAAATCTCACAAACGTTTTTGAAAATATACGAGAATCTGAGGCTGCGGTCCAGATTAGTATGAGCACTAGAACTGCGGTTCTATTTGCTATTGAGATGAGAACCTAGGGCTGCGGTCCTATGGATTGAGTATTGGTGGAGTACTGTGTTTTTATTGGTATCTAGTCCTCCTTGACAAATATGTTATTTTGGAAAATGATATCTCCACATGTATTTTGGGAAAATATTTTATGAAGATTATGAGACAAAAGATATACATACATATACGATTTTTGGAAAGAATATGATTGTTGAAAACCATAAAACCCAAGCCCATATTTTACGGGGAGAAATGGAACTTACTTAGCTTATGCTAATTGTGGGATATACACCCCTTTGTCCTTATGTATAAATGACTTTGCGAAAATGTGAGTACACGTCGTATGAAATTATTTGATGTGAATACATACTGGTTGTTCTCGTGAGTGTTAGTGAAATTATTCGGTTTATGGAGATTATGATAAGTAATGAAATTAAGATGTCGAAGAGATTTGGTGATGAAATTATTGGTATATGGATTATGAAAAGGAAAATATTGGTATGTGGATATTATGAATATGAAAGTTATAGACATCAGATATGACTGTGAATAATTAATTTGGGTTATAGATGTAAGATATGATATTTTGAAGGAGATGGTTATTTATATATTTTGTCTCAAAGGGTGGTGATACTTGGAGATTTTGAACTATCATTTACGACTATTATTATGATTATGGTGACGATGATGAGAGTTGAGATCTCTCTATTTGGTTTTGACCACTGGTTCATGGAATCGTCTGGTTGGTTTGGATTTGATTTTGATTTGGTTTTGGCCACCGGTTCGTGGATTCGTCCGGTTGGGCCGGTAGTGGTTTGGAAGTTGAGATTTCCCATTTGGATCCATTCCCCTTGATATTTTATATAATACCTATTTTTTGGTATATGAAAAGTTTAATCAATTATTTGAAGAATTATCTTTGGTGGTCATTGTGAGAATTTGGGTACTCTCTATTTAGTGGTTATTTTGAGAGGTTGGGATTATCTCTTTGGTATCTAATTAGAGATAATGGAATTATCTTTTGGATGTTTATTTGAGATAATAGAATTATCCTTTGGATGTTTTGAGATATTGGAATTATCTATTGATAATTATTTTGAGATATTGGAGTTATTCCTTTGGTATTTATTTTGAGAGTTGGAAATCTCTCTATTGGTGAATACGTTTTGGTTTAAAAGAATTTTGAGTAGTAATGATATTATGATATATATTGAGGAAATTGTTATATGGAAAAGTTAAGATGAAGATATTGTTATGATATGTGTTGAGGAAATTGTCGTATGGAAATATTGATATAAAGAATGTATATGGTGAATCCTGAGGAAATAGTAGTTGAACGATTTTGGAGTATGAAATAGGCAATGACCCTATCGATCTCCTGGAGAGTTTATAGATATTTTTGGTATGCATTGTTACACATATTGGAATGTGTATGATTTCCTCAACATATGCTTTTAATGGATTAAAGGTGATTTATATTGATGAGATTAAAAGTGCCATGTTAAGGGGTTGAAATTTATTATGTGGAAATTTATGCGCTCCAAAGTGATATCAAAAGCTATTCGAACCTTGGGAAGCTTAGGCTATGAGATGTTGGAAATAAGAAAGTATTAGAGCCTAAGTGATAATTTTGGAGATAAGAATTTAGTGATGATCTACGGTGAATCCATAAATAACAAGAA
>NC_044916.1:15050271-15101067 GCF_003576645.1 Ipomoea triloba | reverse complement strand
GGGGACCTACGGGAGGGCTTAAATGCTACTACCCGAGGTTGGAATAAGGTTGGACCTTCGGGAGGGCTTAAATGCTACTACCCGAGGTTGGAATAAGGTTGGACCTTCGGGAGGGCTGGAGTGCCATGGCCCGAGGTTGGGATAAGGAGACCTACGGGAAGGCTGGAGCATGCCATGGCCCAAGGTTTGAGAAAAGGGGAATTGAGAAATGATCATTATACTGAGCTGCGGTTCAGAGAATTAGAGCTGCGGTTCTAATTGAGAATGTCTCGTGCTTATCCAGGGGGAAACTAAGTAATTAATTATGGAAATTATTGATATACTGAGCTGCGGTTCAGATGATTAAAATAATTAGAGCTGCGGTTCTAATTGAAAAGATGAATGATATACTGAGCTGCGGTTCAGATGTTTAAAGTAATTAGAGCTGCGGTTCTAATCGATAATGAGTAATTCTTGAAAAAGGAAAGTTTATGAACTTGTCAAAATATACGTGAATATATTTTGGTTTGACGAGTTAAATTACTATTCTAATATGAAGGAAAAATTATATGTAATTCCTTTAAATATATTATGTTATGCTATCTTTGGATTGTTTGATTTCAGGTAAACTTCCAAAGTATGGGTAAAAACTCTATAAGCTTTGTATTGATATTATATTTCAAAACCTTTGTCTACGCTTAAGTGACAATGGATTTCCTTACTTAGCCGTCGCGCTAACTACACTTCATTGTGTCTATTATCAGATGCAGTCTAGCATGGGCTCAGGTAGCCGATGAGCTCTGAATAGGATGGAGGTTGAGGTTGAGATCCTAGAATAGACACCCTGGAAGAATTATGTCCACTTGTATTAAGTTGGACTTTGGATGTATTTTGATGTTGTAAGTTTAGCCTGTGCGTTTGGGTATAGAAGAGATACCTAAGCGTGGCGGTAACACCCAGTTTTCTGCTGGTTAAACGCTTCCGCAATGTATTGTATCATTAGGATTTTGTAATAAATCCAAGATGTGAAAATTGGGGTGTTACATCCATGGTTCGCGCCGAGAATTACCAGAGGCAGGCCAAGGCATACCATAACAAAAAGGCCCAGTCCTGCTATGTCCAGGTCAACGACTATGTGCTAAGACGCCGTGAAGCCAGCAAACCTCTGGAGGGAGGCAAGCTAGCAAAAAGATGGGAGGGACTGTACATTGTCTCGGTCGCGGTCCGCCCCGGCAGTAACAAGCTGAAGACCCCAAGGGTAAAGACATAGGAAGGGTGTGGAACTCATAACACCTGCTCAAGTATTTCCAATAAACATTATGTTGTAAGGTGGTCTGTCCCCTTAAGTTGCATTCCATAATAAAATAGCAAAGTTTCTTTTACTCATTTTACTATTGTTTACGAGGGAGGGTCGCTCCGGCCGACCCCCTGAAGAACCCCCGTGGCCGACCTCTGCAATCACCACACGACAGACCCGCCCGTCGTCTTCGCGGCCGACCTCCGAGGACGTCCGTTCGGCCAACCTCCGCGGTCACCACGCGACAAACCCACGGGTCGTTTTTTGGCCAACCCCCGAGGTCGGCCGACCTCACGACCGATACCCTAGCCTACCTCATTTAAATGGCTAAACTCCTAGGGGTGATATGAGGCCCAACCTCGCCTATCACCGAACGGACAAGTCGTTTGGGCTCATAGCCAAAAGGTTCCAATCCAACAGGCTAAACGCCCTAGGGACAATAGAAGGCCCGGCCTTGACTATTGTCGAATGGAAGAGTCCCTAAACGCAAGGCCGAATGGTCTCGACTTAGGACGACTAAACACCCTAGGGGCGATACGGGGCCCGACCTCGACTATCGCCGAACGGAAGAGTCTCTAGGCGTAAGACCAAAAGGTCTCGGCTTAGAACGACATACATCCTAGTGAGGGTACGAGATTCAACCTCCAAGGTTCAATCTCACCTACCATCGAACGAGTGTGCTAAGGGTCATGGGTTGAGGCACCCCGATCTGACGCCAACTGGAAAAAGCAAGAAATTACAATAAAAGCATAAAGGAACAATACAAATTGTCTCAGCAAAAGCGAACAAGTACCACAAAAGCAAACGACTCCGGAGGTCGGAGAACACGGTAAACCGAGCCGACCTCGGCAGCCGCCGACCTTGGCGGGGACGATGCACAAGGCCCCGGGCCTTCGCGCGTCACTCAACCTCAGTTCATGGAATACAAATCCAAGTACCTATACAGTAAAACCTACAAATAAACATTTACATATATAATTGTTTTATAAAAAGATATGCTATATAACAAATTCATATAAGAGTTTTATTAAAACCATTCGGCCCATTTAATGATCAAAGTACCTATCAGGTGATTGTACTATAGTGTTTTGTTTAATTTAGTCCATGTACCTCAATTTTGATCAATTTAGTCCCTATACTGTAAGATTTAGAACAATTAAGGGCAATACTTAACACCGTTTATTTTTTCTGTTAAGTTTGCCCACGTGGCGTTGGAATTGCCATGTCAAATTTTTGTGATGTGGCATAAAACTATAAATTAAAATGAACTAAATCAAATTTTTTGAATCCTTACTTTGTTTTGGTTCGATTTTATAGTTTTATGTCACATCAAAAAAAAATCTAACATGGCAATTCCAAAACCATGTGGGCAGACTTAACGTAAAAAATTAACGGTGTCAAGTATTGTCCTTAATTGTTCTAAATCTTAAAGTACAGGTAATAGTATAAATACTGGGGACAAATACGGTCTCGACACAATCTATGTATTATTTGCTATAAGAGATCGGGTACATCAAGATCGAGTTAAGCAGCTCAATGGACGTTTGGATTGAGTGAGAGATATGATCGAGAGGCTTCTCCTAGACCAAACTAGTTAACCAAAAAGTCCTCCATCCGTAATAAATGCAGGTATTTATAGCGGTGAGTTGGGGGGGGGGGCAAGTTCCACACGGCCGACATGCTGAACAAGTGGAGACCATGCACTGTCATCGCTCAAGACCGTGTCGGGGTCGTACACGTGCTAAAAGATCTATGTCTTTTGTCGGGGAGAAGGTCTGGAACCGTAGAGCTTTGAGGTCGGTCCGAGCGTTATGGTCGGGATGCCGGTGGGTTCTGAACGAAGGGGTGGCGGAACCTAAGTAAGAGGTCACGATCGGGATGGGCATATGGTCGGCCTGAAGACTTACCGACCATATGGGCGTGCCCGATCGTATAGTTGACCCAAGGGATATTCCCTATCATGTAGCCCCCCTAGTGTGGTGCCTGATACTACGAAGTCGGAGAAGGCATCGGACTTATTTTCGACCCAACTCCGCATAGATGACGCGAAGGGCCGTTCTGTTTGAGGCGTATTCTTGTCGAGGAGTCATGGCCCTTCGTGATTCGTGCCTTATCGTTTCTCAGAGTCGCTTCGCCTTCCATCGCCTATTCCTATAAATAGGGCCTTCATGCAGAAGTTTTAATGCGACTTCTCAAACCCGAGACCAGAGCTTCCCGATCTCCTACCGAGTATCCCGATTGCTATGCTACTGCTTCTCACACTTGTTGTAACAGGTGAGTTTCGAACCCTATCTCCTTTATCTATTTTATGTATATATTTTTACTACGTTCATGTGGGACTCCCCTTCTTACCCCGGTCGTGATCGGGCATTTCAAGCTAAATTCATACTCCCTTGCCCTATAGGGGGCTTGCAATGTCAGATTCAGATAGCCAGAATGCCTCCGCTCGAGACTACGACGACGAGGTGGAAGATACTCCGACCGACACCTCCTCTGCTAACTCCGCAAGATCTCCTGAAGCGAACGAGACAGAAGGGGGTCGGGAAGGCGGCGGGCGGGGGTCTCAGATGAGGAAAATCACCCCGGGTGGTGGTGTCTCACTTTCACAACAAGCTCCCGAGCTACTCTCCCTCTTCTCGGGACGCTTTATTAGATGTCCTCCCTCTGCGACCGTCCTCTTCTCACGCCATCTCCTTTCCAGCTTCTTCAGCCCAACCCTCCTCTTCTCAGCTAGCCCTCTACTTCCACAGAGAGTGATCTTGTTCCTTTGAACAGCGAGGACGTTCGCAAACATCATTGTCTGCTTATTGTGTTCGAGCTAGAAGAGATAACTTCTCTTTTGACCAGGCATGTTGCATTCCAGACTAGCCGCTCTTTAGGGAATGTTATTGACCAGACTCAGGGTGCTTGGACTGGGATTCATCTGGACTCCCTCAAGGCACCATTGACCTTCCCGTTCTCGCCCTTTCTCCTTTCTTTTCTAGAATACTACAAGGTTTTGCCTAGCCAGATCGGGCCGACTGCCCATCGCATTATTGCATGCTTTCCGCATATCTGTACTCGGCACAGCGTCCCTTGCACCATGGAGTTATTTAACTTTAGTTTTTATGTTCGGCACATTTCCCTTAAACACAGCGGGGGTTTTCTCAAGGCGCAATCCCAAGGTCATTTTTGCAATATTCCCCACCTGCTTGATAATAACAAAGGCTGGAAGAATCGAATTATCTCCGTGAAGTATACTTGGGAGTTGTTGGTCCCCTGAGTGTGGTTTGCTTATTATACAACACATAAGTATCCCCTAGAAACTCGGGCCCTTAAAAATGCGGTCGTGAAGATCTCCTCAAAGTTTTACGACTATTAGATTTTCCACTCTCCCGAGAACGTAAAAAAGGCTGGTTTTATGCCCCCGGACTATGGGCGTTCAAAGAAGTATGTGCCTAAGAAGGCCGCCGTGACTGTTGTTGTTCCAACTCTAGTCTCTGGTCTGACCAATGAAGGTTGATTGCGCATCAAGCGAACTCTGACCCGGGCTCGTTTCTATCGCAGCCCCAGATTCTCATCTTGTTTTTGTTTCTTAGCAGAGATGGTTTTGGAAAGGATCTTCGCCACCACCTCCGCCAGGCCTAAACAAGTCGGCCCAACCTTCTGCATGGTTGCTAAAAACTTTGGAAAGACCTGCTTTCAAACTGTCGACCGTTGTCCATGACCAGCTGGATGGGTACCCCAAAGCGGGAGACAATATTTCACCATAAAAATCTTTCGCATTGTTGGGCTGTGACGGTGGCCAACGGCTCTACTTCTACCCACTTTGAGAAGTAATCTATAGCAACGATTATGAACTTCCTCAGACCTGATAGCTTGGGAAAAGGCCCTAGGATGTCTACTCCCCACCTAGCGAACGAAATGGCCAAGCCGCCTGGTTTGTAAAAGGTGGCCGGACGACCTGGAGTTTTGGCAAAACGTTGGCAAGATTCGCATTTCTTTGCGAGCTCTTCACAATCAAGTTGAATCGAAGGCCAGTAGTACCCTATTAGCATGATCCGCCGTATTAAGGACCGACCTCCCTGATGTGCTAAGCATATGCCGGAATGAAGCTCGGTCATTACTAGGTCCGCTTCGAATGAATTGAGACATCTCATCAATGGTCATCCGTACGATCGCCGGTATAACTTCCCATCGACGACCTCCAATCTGGGAGCTCGCAATTTAACCTTCCCTGCTCGGTTTTCCTCCTCGGGGATCTCACCCGCTTGCAAGTATTTCATAAGGTCGGAAATCCAGTTATCTTCTTCTTTGATCGGTACGATCTGTAATAGGTCAATGCAAGCGGTGGTTACTTCCACAATTTGGGTAATTTTCGAGATATGCTCGGGCGCCTGATGGACGAGCTTCGATAGGATATCCGCATCGGTGTTCTCGGAGCGTGGAACGTGCTATACTACGTACGACCGGAAGGTGCTAAGCTCTTTTATCGCGCGATCAAGATATTGAATCAACCAGTCTCCCTTAGCTTCATAGGTTTCCAGAACCTAGCCGACCACTAGAGCAGAATCGGTGGAGATTTTCACCAATGTCACGCCAAGTGTTTTCGCTCGATTAATGCTATCTAAGAACGCCTCGTACTCAGCTTCGTTATTGGTGGGGGCAAACCAAAAGATGAGCGCGTAATACAGCTTGAAGCCTTCCGGACTAGTAACCACTACGCTTCCCCCCGACCCTTTTTTGCTACTCGAGCCATCCGTAGCAACCTCACATGCCTAATCATCTGCGTCGGTGTTCATCTCTCGAGTTGTGCATTCGACCAGGAAATCGGCAAGGGCTTGGCCTTTAACTACTGGTCTAGTGCAGTATTCTATAGCGAAGTGAGTGAGCATCATCGCCCGTTTGACCATGCGCCCGGACGAGCTGGAAGTTCGAAGGACAGCTCTGATCGGCTAATCGGTTAACACCCGAATAGTTCGGCCTTGGAAATATGGTGTCAGCTTCTTGGCCGCTATGTAGAGTGCGAAAACGATTTTCTCTATTCGAGAATACCGTAACTTACGGCCATGTCTGCCACCGCTAGATATACGTCCAACGTTTCCCCAGCCTCAGGTTTTGATAAGACGATCAGGGACATCAGGTAGTGTTTTAAGCCTTTAAATGCTTCTCAACATTCATTGTTCTACTCGAAGTTGCTGACCTTCCTGAGGATCTTGAAGAACGGGAGGGCTCGCTCGGCCAACTTGGATAGATATCTGTTGAGCGCTGCCAATCGGCCGGTCAACTGTTATACCTCTAGGACCGTTGTCGGGGGCTGCATGTCGAGTATGGCATTCACCTTTGTTGGGTTCGGCTCAATCCCTCTGTTCGTCATCATAAAGCCTAAGAACTTTCCGGTTTGGACTGTGAACGTGCACTTTTTTTGGTTCACCGTGAACGTGAACGTGCACTTTTTTGGGTTCAACCGACGCATGATGGCGAAGCAAGCACGCAAGTCGTGACCATGGTTAAGTCGGTCAGGGATTTTGACGAGCATATCATCGATATAAGCCTTCATAGTGCTCCCCAACAGGTCTTCAAACAATAGGTTAATCATCCTCTGGTAAGTCGCCCCGATATTCCTCAATCCGAAAGGCATCACGCGGTAACAAAATAAGCCATCGGGGGTCACAAACAACATTTTGTCCTCATCTTCGACTGCCATCATAATCTGATGATACCCCTTGAATGCATCCATAAAGCTCATGAGGTCGGCACAAGCAGTTTCGTCCACCATATGGTGGATACTGGGCAGGGGGTATGGGTCGAGGGGGCAGGCCTTGTTCAGGTCCGTGTAGTCTACGCACATACGCCAAGTCGGAGGTTTAAGGATAAGAACTACATTTGCCACCCCGTCGGGCTATACGACCGGCCTCACATAGCAAATTGCCTCAAGAGTTCGAACTTCCTACCGCACGAATTCCCTCCGGTCCGATGAAAGATGCATCTACTCCTACTTAACTGGTCTCACACTCGAGTTGACTGCAAGTCGGTGGAAGATCACTTGCCGATCAATTCCGGGCATGTCCTACGGGCAACAGGCGAAGATATCGGCATACTCCTTGAGGACGGCCACAATGCTTGCTCTCAACTTCAGGCTCAACGATCTCCCTACCCGAACTGTCCTCCCGGGGTATGAGTGGTCTAGGACCACCTCTTCTGTATCCCCCGAGGGCTCGGGCTGTTCTTTTTTGTCCTCGTCATTTTTTTTCGAAATGGTATTGACTTGGGACGACCTCGTTTCCTGCTTCTGCACCACTTCGACGTAACATTTACGGGCAGAACGCACATCACCGCGAAAAACACCAACTCCTTCTTGTGTCTGGAACTTCATGCACAAGTGTGGCATGGAGATTACCGCTCCGAACTGGGAGATACCCGACCTTCTGATATGAACCTAGTCCAAGGTTCAAATAAAGATGGAGTATTGTCCTAAGATAGCTCCCAAAGTAAGGATAGAGATGGATCGAAATACCTTAGACCTCACAAGAAACCCTTAGTCTCGAATCCTCAAAGACTTAGAAGAATCCCATTGTAGCTTCAAGTACCTCGATGATGCAATCTTCAATCAACTAGAGTCGGATCTAGTTTCCTTCGATTCAAGAACGAGTCCACGAACCTAAATCTATTACCTTCCCAATATCACGTTGTGGACGCACGCGAGATTTACTACTACGAAGTCCAATTCGACCTTTTGTACCCGGGGAAAGGTTCCGACCTCGACTAGCAACCGTATGCTCCCTTTAGGCTGGATGGTATCTCCTAAGGGTGGAAATAGGCTAGGCCGAGCCGGGCCTTTAGAAATTTAGGCCTGGGCCTGCTATAGAAATCTAAAGCCTGAGAAAGGGCTTGGGCCTGCATGTAGGCTTTTTTTTAGGCTCAAGCTTGAGCCTGCAGTTGGCCTGACCTGGCCTGAAGCCTGTTTAAAAGCCTATTTAACATATAGGCTTTTAAAAAGGCTTGTAAATAGATCCTAAATAGACTTTGAGCGTATTTAAATAGTCTTTGAGCCTATTTAAGACCTACATTTTTAAGCCTTTTAAAGTATAGCTGAAAAAATTTACAAAAAATACCTAAGTTTATATTAACCATAAAAGTTCATATTTCATAATACATTATCCAACACCACAAGTAAAAGTTCGTAATACAATTCAACAATACAACTAATACAAGATCTGTACCACAAGTCCATAATACAAAAGTCCAACGGATCAACACAACTACAGAAATACAAGTTTAAAAACAACAAAAGCATAAATTCACAATACAATCATAATAACAACAATGTAAACATAACAATATTCAAACATAAAATGAAACAAGTCATGGCTTAAGCATAATCTCCTGTTGTCCAGAATCTTCCTACACAAACACAATGAAAAAAAATGATAATAAATAAGTAAGTCCATTTCAAGATAAAACATTAAACTTTAAATAAGTAGTAATATAAAATAAGATTCTTACCTTTTCTTTTTTCTTCAGCCCATACTTGTTACGAAGCCAATCTCCACCACAAATAAGAGCTTCAATAGATTGATCATTTAAGCTAGCACGATATTCATCAATCACCCTTCCCCCAGCACTAAATGTGGATTCAGATGCCACAGTCAATATCTCTTGCATTCCTTTATCCATTTGTCGTACACCATGAACCACAATAGTGCTTTCAACATTGAATTCACTATGTCTACTAGTAGAGGAAGCATCTTAACTAAACAAGTTCACATAATCAAGAATTCAAGATATAATTCTTCTAATGCCCTTTTTCACCCTTTTCACATTCTTTTCAACATCACTTTGTGTTTTATACAACAAGGGAAAAGTTATCTTAATACCATTTAACTTCATCCTTGGATCTAAAACACATGCAATAGACATTAGCAAATTACATTCCCCCCAATATTTATCAAATTTTACTTTCATAGGTATTGTCATCTCACTCATGAACATATCAAAAGACACAGCTGCATTATCAATAGCCTTTTTCACCCTTTGAATTTCAACAAGATACAAGTTAGAAGTAGGATAATCACTACCTGATATGACATGTGTGGCATCGTTAAAAACCTAATCACTACCTGATATGACATGTGTGGCATCGTTAAAAACCTCCAAAAGTTGACAAACCTTCTCAATCTTGTCGTTAAAAACCTCCAAAAGTTGACAAACCTTCTCAATCTTGTCCCAATCCTCAAATGATGGTGCATACTTATAATGTGGTTCTTTTTCATTGTAATCTGAAAAGGCATGTTTAAATTTAGCCGCAATACACAACATCAAGTATGTAGAGTTCCATCTTGTTGGACAATCAAGAACAAGTTTTCTCTCTTTCAATCATTTTAATTCAACAACTTCATGAAATGATTTTAGCCTTGCATCTGAAGAATTTATAAACTTGACACTTTCACGAACATTGAGAATGACATCTTTAATAGTGCTAAGGCCATCTTGCACCAACAAATTCAGAATGTGAGCACAACATCTAACATGGAATAACTGTCCATCAAGTACCATATTATTGCTCAATGGCATATTTTCTTTCAAACTTCTTACACAAGAGTCATTGTAAGATGCATTGTCAACGGTTACTGAGAATATTTTATTCTCAATACCCCATCCTCTCAAACACTTGAAAATAGCATTTGCTATATCTGTTCCCCGTCGAGGAGGAGGCACTTTGACAAAATTCAAAACTCTCTCTTCTAAAGGTTCCAACTTGCATCAACAAAATGACCCGTTACAACCATGTACTCAACTACTTGATGACTTGACTTCCACATGTATGTTGTAATGCTAACCTTACTCACATTACTCAAAATCTTTTTCAAAAAGTATTCTTTTCAGCTTCATACAATTGCAACAATCGCTTCTTGCTGTTTTATGAGTGACCTTTCTGAAATTTGAATTTGCATATTCAAAATCTCACATGAACACTTCATCCTCTAAGATGTTAAATGGTCGCTCATGCACCATGATTGCACTAGCAATAATCTATCTCATCTTTTCATTGGAGTATTTACCACTAGGAATAATGAAAGGATTTCCTCCAGATTCAGTAGGCGGGCGAAATTGTAGCGTTGTTTGCTTATTTTCTCGAGAGATATACAACTTTTTCTCCAAGTAAATCTCTGAGTGCCTCTTAAGATGGCTAGTGCTTGCACCCTTCCACCAGTAGATAACTTATCCTTACAATACAAGCACATTGCTTTCTTTGTACCATTATCAAGTTCAATTTCTTCAAAATCATTCCATACTGCTGAAGTTTTTCGCCACTTTTTTTATATGATTGAATCATTAGCAAGTTGACCCCTACTTCTTCAGAATTGTTACTTTCAATTGGTTGACTTGAAGAAATTGATGGAATTGTTGGACTTGTAGTTGTAACTTGCACGTTAACTTGTTCAGGAATAGATTCATTTGTATTGTTACTTGTCATCCTATATAAAGTATCTAACATTAAACAAGTAAACATACTAAATTAGTAAACTTAGTCAATTAAACAGTCAAGCACTTCAAATTGACAAATGACTTCATAAACAATTAAACTAGTAAACTTAATAATTAAACAAGTAAACATTGAACTGAAATAAGAATTGAATCATGTGCTCCATCCAACTAAAAGCCTAAGCTAATAGTTGGACTACACATTTATGTTTATGCTCACACGCCCCCTCACGTGTGCGGGCCGATTGACTTTGATGGGCTCCAAGCAACACGTGAACCATAGTCTTTTTTTCGGGTGGCACGGAGATTCGAACCCACGACCTTTTGCATGGTTCTGATACCAAATTGAATCATGTGCTACATACAACTAAAAGGCTAAGCTAATAGTTGGACTGCACATATATGTTTATGCTCACAATAAGTAAACAAATTTACTGAAATAAGTAAACTGAAACAAGTAAACATTAAACACTAAACTAGTAAACTTAATAATTGAACAAGTAAATAATAATTAAACTAGTAAACATTAAACAACAACTCAACTAGTAAACAAATAATTAAATAAATAGAACCAACAAAATTAAACAGTCTACTTCTGTAGCAGCCGCTGCCGAGACCGCCGGATGCAGCCGCCACCGCGACAGCGGCTGCGACCGACGGCCCCAGCAGCAGCAGCCGCGACTGAAGGATGCAGCAGCAGCAACAGCAGCAGACGCCGGACGGCTGTACCTGTACGCCGGACGCAGTGTACGCAAAGAATGAATAAGATGGAAAAAGTAAGAACCAGTAGTCCACTAACCTCGCTGGAGTCGCTGCCTCGCCGCCTCCCGCCTCGCAACGCCGCTGCCTCGCCGGTCGCCGCTGTAGTGTCCGGTGACTCCGATTGGGGATTAGTCGATTTATTCAATTGGGGATTTGTCCAGTGACACATGTCGACGATTTGTTCAATCGGGGATGGGAATTGGGGATTAGTCATTAGGGTTATTTGGTTAAAAGATATATATATATATATATATATATATATATATATATATATATATATATATAAACAGGCCAAGCATGCAGGCTCGTAGGCCATGCCTTTACATATAGGCCTGGGCTTATTTACATTAATAGGCTTTTAAATAGGCCTAGGCCTGGCCTTTTTACTAAACAGGCCAGGTCAGGCCATGCCTTAAGTAGGCCAGGCCGTAGGCCCCTACGTAGGGGCCTGGCCTATTCCCACCCGTAGTGTCTCCTGTAAATCTCAATAGAAGAGTCCGAATTTGAGCCATCGTGATCGGCTCGAGGTTTAGTTTTTTGAAGACCTCGTAATATAACACATTGACACTGCTCCGGTGTCTACCATCACACGCTGCACGTCGATCTCCATTATATCAATCATGACGACCAAAGCCTCCGTGTTGTGGCCAGGATTCGATAGCAAGTCATCCGACGTGAATAATATCGGGTTAATTCTCAGTCATTTTTGTTGTGATCCTGAGTCAACGAGGCCCACGTGCAGTTCCCGAGGCCATTGACGACGCTCCTCTAGCGCGTCACCCCCTTCAGGATGCCGGTGGGTTCTGAACGAAGGGGTGGCGGAACCTTAGTAAGAGGTCACGATCGGGACGGGCATATGGTAGGCCTGAAGACTTACAGACCATATGGGCGTGCCCGATCGTATAGTTGACCCAGAGGATATTCCCTATCAACAGGGACTAAATTGATCAAAATTGAGGTACACGGACTAAATTGAACAAAACACTACAGTACAGGGACCTGACAGGTACTTTGACCTACCCATTTGATATATAAAAGACAAAAACTAATAATTTATTTATAACAACTACTACATATATATATATATATATATATATATATATATATGTGTGTGTGTATATATATATATATGTATATATATATATATGTATATATATATATATATATTTTTATTTTTATTTATTTATTTATACGGTATAAGTAGTATGTACTAAAGCAACACAAAATTTTCTTTATATATCCATGGTTTTTATATGTATGTTACGTATATATATACGGTAAACATAAACTTTTAGGAAAAAAATACTCCGTACATATTTCGTTTAGATATAAAAACCGTGGATATATATAAAGAAAATTTTGTGTTGCTTTAGTACATACTATTTATACCGTATAAATAATAAATAAATATATATATATATATATATATATATATATATATATATATATATATATATATAGACACACACACATTGCTTATCATATGATGAAAAATACATATTGTACCATTGTCATCAAAATCTTTGTGTATACATATTTAAACTTAGGCACAAAATGATGACTAGTACACAAACACCTTACAATCACATTAAAGTACTGCAATCTCAAGAATAGCATTTATATATATATATATATATATATATATATATATATATATATACATTACTTCATATATTTAATACACATATATCTTAAAGGAAAATATATACGTATACTGTCCAAATACGTAATATAAAACTATGCACACATACGAACTGAACATATATACATATATCTTATTAAAATTAATATTCACTATATACTTATATCAAAATATTAATTTTGTACCCAAGATAATACTTACACATTTTATAATAATTATAATAAAAATAAGAAGATGAGCTTTCAAATGGCTTTATCGAAAAAGAGGAGGGTGATGATTCAGAAATGAGAATTCATAACAAAATTGGGTATCACAATATATATATATATATATATATATATATATTTGTGTGTGTGTGTGTGTGTGTGTATGTATGTATGTATATATATGTATGATATGTATACGTAACTCTCAAGTAGTAGTTCTCAAATCATGACATTCACACACTCAATGATATTGTAATTATTCTAACACATTAATGGATATTTATAAGCAATCGCCACGTTTTTAAATAGGTTTTGGACAGTTAATTTCCACATTTCATCATTTTAGGATCTCAAAATAGAGAAATATACTAACAAAACATATTTTCCTATTATGGAGCAAAATGATAGAGCTTTAGGCTTCCATGGTGTCTTACCTCGAACTAAACTCCAAATGTCAAACGCCCGATCTTAGGCTCAACTCCTAGGCTAGCCACTTCAACTGAGAACCTATGGATCAATCAAATCTTCATTTTTAATAGGAAAAAAGTGTCAAATAAGCCACTGAACTTATCGTTTTTGTGCAATTGGGCCATTGAACTTAAAAAGTGTGCAATCCAACCATCAAACAAGTAAAATATGTGCAATTAGAACATTTTTCTAATTTATTTTTAATTCAATTTGAGTTTAAAACATTTTATTATTCACTCCCAACTAGTATGGTAGAGAAAAATGCAACTCTTAATACATACATGTTAGTAATATAATCAGATTTTACCAGAAAATTTTTAAAAAATATTTCAATTGCACAAATTTTTCTTGTTTGATTGTTCAATTGCACACTTTTTAAGTTTAGTGACCTAATTGCACAAAAGCAAGAAGTTCAGTGGTCTATTTGACATTTTTCCTTTTTAATCTATACTATATATAAAAGTATTATCCTCCTCCCAAATTTTTCCGCCCAAACTTAAGGACATTTTAGTCAAAATATTGATTTAATTAATTAATTAATTTATTGATTATTGATTATTGATTAATTTATTTATTAATAAATAGTAAAGGTAAATTGGACAATTATTTTGGGTAAATTATTGATTATATTAGTTAACCATATATATTTTAATAAAATTAGCAATCAATTATTATTACATATTATATTATTATTATTATTATTATATATACTACAATGGTTTTGGTTGTTTTTGTAGCATATGTATTTTTTTTTATTTTAAATAGTATATACTGTGAACTCTTCTCTCCTCCGCAGATGAGAGGCGAACGACGACGACGGTGGATCTGCGACGGTGACGAGTTCTTCCTCCTCCGACGAGTTCTCCTCCTCCGGTTATCTCTCTCTCTTCCCGCCGGTCGAAGAAGAAGATGATGAAATGGCAGGTAACGTTTTCTTCTTCTTATTATTATTATTATTATTATTATTATTATTATTAATCTTCGACGGTGGCGAGTTCTTCCTCCTCCGGCGAGTTCTCCTCCTCCGGTTATCTCTCTCTCTTCCCGCGGGTCGAAGAAGAAGATGATGAAATGGCAAGTAACATTTCCTTCTTTTTCTTATTATTATTATTATTATTATTATATTATTATTATTATTATTATTATTATTATGAGAAGAGAGGAAAGAAGAAAGAAAAGAAAAGGAAGAAAGAAGAATGGAACGCCGGAAGAAGAAAGAAAATAAAAGGATAAGAAAAAGAAAAGGAAATGGGTGTTGATAAAGATGATGGTGATGTTTTGTTTTATTATTATTATTTTTGTTTTATTATTATTATTATTATCCCGCAATAAGAAAATTTTCATAGAGAGCCTCTAGGATGGAAGGCGCCAAGAAAAAGAAACGGAAAGAACCAGAACAAAAATGCTACTGGTGGAAGTTATGTAGAGCACACGACCCCAAATTAAAGCATTCCCTATCTCCTTAACTAAGTCTTCGAATTCTGTAAACCTATTAAATTTGTGAAATTCACTTCTACCGTGATTCACTGCCTCTTCAAGCTTCCCAACCTGTGCAAGAAAATCAAACACTTTAGATTATTGTAGCAGCTCAACTATAACTGAGTTCTATTCTTAAAAAAAATATGAAACAAAGAAAACTATTAAAATAAATTAATTAATTAATTTTTCTTTTAGAAAAAAACATAAACGGTTTCCCCTACACCATTTTTACATCAACACAATTCGCTTTTTCTTTGTTTGGGTCCATTCCCATGAAGTGCTTTATTGGGATCTAAAGAAAAAAACAAGGTCATTCGGGGTTATGACTCCCTTGCATCCGGGCAGACCACCGGCAACGACGTCGATGACGCTTCCAAAAACTGAAAAAGTAACACTAATCTACACGCATTCTTTATAGTTCTTGGAATTTTTGGATTAGTGCTTTGATTTAGACGCTAATTAATTTTGTCGTGCTATTATAATAAACTTTGAAGATCACAACTTTTTTTTTAAAGCAACAGAGTTCATGCATCAGAGATAAAACTGAGAGAAAAAGCATTATTGGATCTCAGAAAGCTTATAAGTATGTTGATGATGGAATAAAACATTTTCAGTGAATCAAGAATGAAAACTTATTAAGTGTATTATATATTTCATAATTGTTTAGATATAAGCTTTATTTTTAATTTAAATTTTTAGTAAGAATCAATTTATTCTTCTTGTGATGGATTCTTATAATATTTCAATAGTTGTACATTGTTCATGGTGTATATTCATTTCGTTTACTGATTAGCTCCCCCATGAGGGTTCGAGTTAGCAATAACTTGCTTTGTGAATATTATGAGTTTCTAACAAACAACATTTGGATTCATTTTGTACGCATATCCCTGATTTTGGGATTTGCATGAAGTTTTTTTGCTTACCTATTCTGTTAAGAGTATAATAATAATAATATAATACTTCGTAATAATAATCTAAAACTTTGAATATAATTTCTCTAATATTAATAATAATATAATAATAATAATATTTCAAAACTCTTAATATAACTTCCTACTTAAATTTTCCTATTAAATCCGTTTATAACGGTAATTACAAATATAGAATTTAGAAAAAAAAAATACTAGCTAATCAATTTCCTAATACAACTTTCCTATCATATTTTAATTAATTGACGCTTTTCCTAATATATCTTACCAAAAAGGCTTTTTTCCTTTTTTATAATACAGATACATATGTTAATCCGTTTATTATGGTAATATATATCCGTTAAACACATATATATATATATATATATATATATATATATATATATATATATATATATATATATATATTAGTTCAAATAATATCAATTACTCGTGCATTTCTTTTGATTACTTTAGAATAAAATCTTAAAATTATGACAATTAAGGAATTAATAATTTCTATAATATAAATTTTATCTTATTAGTTAAGCAAATTGATAATACACATATTACGTCCATAATATAAGGATATTAAAAACTCATGATAATTATTCCAATTCATAGATTATTACGTCCATACAATTATAAATTACTACACATACAAAATTATTCTAATGGTTACTTTTGAATGAAATCTTAATAATTATAGTAATTAAGAAATTAATTCGCACATTATACTTTTATTAAATTGTTTTTATACTTATCATAATATATGTTTTATCTAATCAATTAAGGAAATTAATGATACACATATTACGAACATAATTAAATGAAATTAAACATACACATATTACAAACATAATTAAAGGAAATTAAGCATATGCATATTACGTCCACAATTAAATGAAATTAAACATACATATTATTTTATTAAGAATAATATATATACTCCTTAATTAGTACTCATATATACTCCTTAATTGCCATAACTATTCAAATTACATGGATGTCATAATCTATATCTATACTATATATAAAAGTATTATCCTCCTCCCAAATCAGAACACTATTATAACAGTCAAGAAGTACTATGAAGAAACTCACAAAGTTCGGAGTAATAGGAAACAAAAGGAAACATATAACAAGAAACAAATATGACAGTGTTACTGCTGTCCTTATTTTGTTAAAGGGTTTTTCTTACTATGCACAAATCTAAGGGTCAAATAGGCCCTCGAACAGCACACGAAAATGCAATTAGGCTACTGAACCTTAAAAAAAACTACAATTGAGTATCTAAACTAACTCATTTCATGCAATTTGTCCAATTTGCATGTTTCTAAAAGGTCACCTCGAATTGAATTTTAAAAAAAAAAATTAAAAATAATCTATACTCTATACTATAATACTATATACTATATATAAAAGTAAAATCCTCCTATTTCATTTTTCCGTCCAAAATTTTGTAGTCAATTAATTAAATATTTTATTGATCAAATAATTAATAAAGTTTATTTGGTAAGGAAATGTAAAATGAAATTAACTAATATCTATTAATTGGTAATGTTGTTTCTATATTCACATATCAATACTATTAATAAAAGAAAAATCTCTCTCTCTCCCCTCTCCGCCCCCCCCCCCCAATCCCCCTTTTCCCGCACAAAATAATATTATTAATTAATTGGTAAATCTGTAGGATGAAACTAAGCAACAAATAAATGAAAATAAATGAAATCATTAATCCTTAACATGGGCTGCTTCGACGAAGCAGCAAAGGATTGCTCCGGCGGTGGTGGTCGACTGACGACGTACAACAATGGGGTTCTTCCAACATGGGCAGCTTTCTGGCGAAGCCGTGTAGCAGTGTTTGGTGGCCTACGGTGGCAAGCTTTGGCGAATAGAGTTGGTAGATTAAAGATGGATTAAGAGTGGATTAGAGAAGATTAATGACGACCATGGTTAATTATTAATGATGTTGGGTTTTTTTTTTGTTAATGATGATTAAGATGATGATGATTATTATTGATGATGAAGGAATGATTGAATGATAATTATGTATTAATGATGGTGTTATTAGTTGATAATGAAGATGAGATTAAGTGGTGATGAAGGGTGGATTATGATGAAGATTAATGTTAAGTGATGAGAATGATTTATGGATGATGGTATAATCATGAAGTGTTAAAGATGGTTAGGGTTGATAATGATATCATTATGGCTAATAATTGGATGGTGATGAGATAATGATGTGATTATGGATTAGTAATGAAGTGATGATATTAATGACGGGTTAACAACATTATGAAGATTTAATGATGGGTGGATAATGATGCTATAATTGATTGATGATTAAGATTAAGGATTATGGATAATATTAAGAGAGTTTATTACCGAAATGGTCCCTCGATTATTGCGAAATTACTAATTTGGTCATCGACAATTTTTCTTGTTCAATTAAGTCCTTGACTTTGAAATATTTAACCAATTTGGTCCTCCATTTATTTTGGTGTTAAATATCCGTTAAATCGAGACCAAATTGATAATTTTGCTATAGTCAAGGGACCATTTCGGTAATTAATTTTTGATTGAAATGGTCTTGACTATAGTGAAATTACCAATTTGGTCCCGATTTAACGGATATCAAACGATAAAATAAACGGAGGACCAAAATGGTTAAATTTTTCAAAGTTGAGGACTTAATTGGGCAAGAAAAATTGTCGAAGACCAAATTGGTAATTTCACAATAATCGAGAGATCAAGAATGATTATGGCAAAACGATGATGAAGAAGTTATTATTGTTAAATGATGAAGGATAACGATGATATAAATATGGACATAATAATGGTGGTTTAATGACGGGGTGATGATTCCAGCTGATGATGTTGGATTAATTATGATGTTAATGATTTGGTGAGAATTACTAGTATTTTCGCCCGTGCGTGGAATAGATTTGTTATAATATTTTAAGAATATTTGGATCGATATACAATTATGTAAATTATAATATCGAATATTATATAGCACAATTGGTGAAATTGGTTGGATCGATTATATTTTCTGATGTTTTACTTGCTTGAATTAGAGCAAATAATTGTCTAGTTACCCGTACGATGCATTGATAAATTCTTTATTATATATTTAGATAATAAAAATAAAGATGAAATTATAAAAAAAAATTCTAATATTAAACGTGTACATTTATTTGATTATAAGATTAGTGTAAAAGTATTACTCAATTAATTGAATAATATATGACTTGTTTGTCTACAATTATCTTAAAAATATCGATATGTAATATGACTTATGTACTTATATTATTACTGAAATAAATATGGGAAAAATGAGAAATAATTTAATTATAATTATTATAAAAATAAATTCAACAACCAATGTTTAACTTAATTACCATAATAATTACTCTGTATTATGCAATTATTATTAGTCAATTACACTAATATATGTGCAAGAGTTAATTACACTTTTGGTCCTATGACTATAGAGGTCTTGTTAATTTCAGTACTTGACTTTAAAAACTAACAATTTAATCCTGTAACTATGCAATTTTTAACACATTTAGTCCTCCCGGCCAAATCACTGGCCAAATGTGACTGGAAAAATGTAAATCATTTTTAATTATTTAATCCTGAGGACAAATTGGTCATTCCACGCCATTTCTTCATCTTCCTCCCTTTGCTAGCCAGAGTTTGTCGATCAATGGCAGGATTTCATATTTTTTTCTGATTCTCTACACTTCTATTCACTTTTTACCCCCTCCCTCTCTCTGGGTTTGAGCTTTGCCTGTTAATCGCTGCGCCGTGGACATAGACGAATTAATTGCTACGCCGGTCGGCGAATTGAGGTCAAGAACTACGCTGATTTTGATACTCGAACAGCTTCCATCTCCATGCTCTTTCCGCTGAAACGAGCAGGGCTCCAACTAGAAAGCAAAAAGCAGAGAGGAAAAAGCTCGAGGAAATCTCCAGCGAGCTTATTGCGAGTCGAGAATCCAGGAAACCAGGTCAAGGTGGAGTTTCTGGAGCTGCGAGCGCGGGCAAGTGGAATCATGAGCGGTGGGTGAACGGGATGGAGAACGAGAGGCAAGAACGGCTTGTCCGATAACAGATGGTACTTGTCGGAAACCCAGACAGTAACCTCTGCCTCGTAATCGACGCTCTCTAAACGTATGGTAGAATTATGGCAACCCTTTCAAGATTTCCGGTGAGATCAAAACTTATATTTATGAACATGGAAATTGTTCAAGCAAAGCTAATAAGATTTTTATTTCTTTTTTTTTTTTTTTTTACAGAAAGAAGTGCATTCTGGACACACGTATCCAATTGAATCTAATTGAGTTTCTGATTCAAAAGCTTCCAAAATGAACTCCGATCTCCACCACACTTGCTATCTTGTTCTCCCATCCCACCCGGAAGCTTGTACTTCTTTCCGCGAATGGAGAAATGTTGGCAGTAATGGTGCAGGTGCAATGAAGAAGAAGAAATAACGTGAAATGACCAATTTGTCCCTATGAATAAATTATTTAGAAAGAGTTATGTTTTTGCGGCGACATTTGGCCTGTGATTTGATCGGGAGGACCAAATGTGTTAAAAATTGCATAATTACGGGACTAAATTGTTAGTTTTTAAAGTCAAGTACCAAAATTAACAAGACCCCTATAGTCATAGGACCAAAAGTGTAATTAACTCTATGTGCAATTATCTTTTATATCTTAAGTATATTCATTTTCACCATATCGCATTTAGTTTTTTCTTCCTCTTCCATATTTGAATGAATTAATTGTAATTATTATAAAATTATTATAAAAATATAACAGTCCATGTTTAATTAATTTTTTTAAAGTTTAAATAATTTAAAGTTTTCAAAAGGAGAATGTAATTATTTTTTTAAAAAGTTTTTAAATAATTTTCAGTCAATTAGTAATATCATTTTCCTTTTACAATTTGCCAAATTTCTATTTCCTTTTCCATTGGAATTTTTTTATATTTTCAATCAATTAGTAAAATCAGTTTTCTTTTCCATTTGATCTTTACTATTGTTTGGGCGAGAATTTCACAAAGGATGATTTTATTTTTATTAATAGTAGTATAGCTATAGAAGTATAGACAATAAGACAAGTATTCGAATTATTATTATTATTGGTGTAAATAATAATTAATAAATTATTTTTTCTTATAAAATTACGCAAAATTTGTTTCTATTATTTTCACAATTATAATATCTATATATATATATAAAAGCCACAAGTTTCTAGAAATAAAAAAAATTTCGTTTTCCCGCCCAATGAAAACGATGTCGTTTTACTTCTTTGCATTACAAACTGTGTCGTTTAGATTAGGGCAATTAACTACGGCCGGTTAATTGGATTTGCAATAATTATTTACAACGTTTGGCCTTTCGATTGCGGCTGGACTCCTCGATTCACAATACCTTTTCGCATCTATCGACAGAGAAATAATACCGGTTCATGGACGTGCCTACAAGTATATATACATTTTCTATGACTATAATCAATGGAACCATTCGAATACATAAAATAAACAGTGTGATTTCTGAGAAAAAAACTTTGTGAGAGGAAAATCATGGCTCCAATGTACATCCTTGCGCGAGATATTCAGACTAGGAACACTACTGCTGCTATGAGATTGCGCCTGGTACGTACCTACGATATTGTACAAAGCAGATACAGTGACAAAGTCAAATCTAGGGAATGTGTATTCCATGATGAAGAGGTAACAGTATTAGTTTTTCTTAAACTTCCTTCACTAACAGTAAGTTTTTCTCACTGTAAATAAATTTTGTTTGCTGTTATAGGGTTCCTATGTCCATTTTCATATTCCAGGGAACAATGTTTTTGTTAGTAACTCATTCATGGAAGAACATGTCTATTGCATCAAAAATTTCCTGGTAATCAGTCCTATCTATACCTATAGGACCTGTAGTAGTACCTTCATGTTGCAGTACTATCATAAAACCCTGGTGAAAGAATACAAAGGTGTGGATTTTCTTAGAAAAATGTATCGTTTGCAGAGTTTTAACTCAATCAAGAGTCTAGAAGGAATTGATGAAATGGTTTTGATTGGTATGTTATACTATTTTGTTATTTTTTTCTACTTAAATAGTCAGATTAGTCTGCTATCATATATCTTATTGACTATACTTTGCTTAATGGCAGATGTCATTGGTCGTGTGGTGCAAATCTTCTCACCATTGGATAAGCTTATCAATGGGAGGCCTTCTAAACTAATCGATTTTGTTATCGAGGATTTAAAGTAAGTTTACAGTTACTAATATAGCATTTACTAACTCTGTGATCAACTAAACTTATCCCACTTGCATTATCAGGGGTATTCAACTGAAATGTACAGTATGGGATCAACATGTGGAAAAGGTCATGCCCTTTTTCCAACCTGACTTAACAGAACCAGTCATTGTGCTTATTCAAATGTGTAGGATGAAAGTGCCAGAAAACAGTAAGTAGATTCAATTACCTTTTCTGGAATTTTGTGATCTTTCTTTTTGTGTGAGCCATTTCATTTTTCTGCTAATATGTGATCTTTCAACCAATTGTTACCTGAAAATATAAATTTGGTTAATCTTACAAAATTAATAACTATAAAATGCAGGTGGAGAAGTCAAAATTTGTAACTCCTATGATGCAACCCAACTGTTGTTTAACCAGGACTATTATGAGTTTACTTATTTCAGAGAGAGGTAATCTTCTGTGTTAATAATTGCACTGTTTCAGAGAGAGGTAATCTTTTACCTCTCTATAAAATTTGCACTGTTTCTTTTTATAATTGCCTACATTAATTTTATCAGACTTTATAATGAACCAACTCCTTTGAAGAGCATGACATCAAATTCAAGCCTCAGTTATACTACTTACAGTATGGGTGATCAAAGCAGTTCTAATATGGTTTTAAGTACCATTTCTAAACTCTTTGAAAGGAGTGAGGTACATTTCTTTAGAGTCTTTTATTGGTATATTATTTTCAAGTTTCATTAAAAACTATTTTAACACAACGATTGGATTCATTTGCAGACTGGGGAATACTGGGTGCCATGTATTATTCTGGGGGTAGATTGTAATTTGAATGACTGGTTTCATCTTTCTTGCAAAGGAACTAGGTGTAATAAAAAGGTAGTTCTAAAGGATGGGATGTATGTCTGTGGTAAGTGTGGAACTCACTGCCATAAACCTATGTTAAGATATAAGATAAAAATTAGAGTGGTTGATGCCAATGGTAATGCACCATTCTTACTATGGGATCGTGAGGCACTTGAGCTATTGGGGGGAATCACAGCCGAAGAGCTTAAGGCTATGCAGCCAAAGGTAAGCATTCTATTACTTCCTTTCTAAGCTCTACCACAAGCTTTGCCTATTGAAAATAGGTCTATTACTGAGTAACTTATATTTAAAATGCAGGTTCCAACCAAAATTCCTAAAGAAATTGAATCATTGGTTGGTAGAGGAATGGTATTCAAGATTAATGTTCAGAGGGATCGATTAGAGAAACGCAACCTTGCTTTTCCAGTCATGCATATCAAAGAGGACATTGATGTTTTGAACCAGTATTGTCCTGGACTGCTGAAGGAGACTAAGCAGAAGGGAACTAATTCTGTTGAGCCATTGGATGATGACTTAGATTCCGATGCGGTAATTACTTTTCTAAATTTTTTGTTCACAAACTTCACATTTTTTACAATGTGAAAGGTCTTCTAACTCTTGCTATTTATTATGTGTTAGGGCTTTTTTTCAGATGAAGAGGCTGAAAGTCCTCTGCCAAATGCATTAACTCAAATGGCTAAAGTTGGTGGCAATGAGAGTGAAGCAGTTAAAAGAAGGCTGTTGGATGAGTTTTCAAGCACCCAGTGTCCAAAGAAGAAGACACATACTGCCATTATCAAGGTGGAAAAGGATAATCAATTAGGAGGTTGACAAAACTCAAAAAACTGAGTTCTGAATGTGGTTGGGTTGTAACTTGTGATTGTAGACAATGGTTCTAAAGTACTTTGGGATGACATTTGCAGACATTCGATTGGGTTGTAACTTGTGTGTTAGGAATAAAATTGTAATAGTTTTGATGAGCCATTTTGTTTTAGAAATCCCCTATTTTATTTTTAGAGTGTAGAGTTTGGACCCAGAAGACAAGTCATGGCAATAGTTTGGTTCGAATTATTGTCTTATAGAGTTCATTTTATTATGAGTCTTGTAAGTCATTTGCTTCCACTATACACATGAGTGTATATGATCCAATGGATAAGGCCAAATTATCTTTGCTAAAAGACTCAAGTTTAAATCTTATTGAGAACATTTTTGAACTTTGAGAGCAAGGAATGGAGCTAGTAGTATCACGGCTCAAAGTCAAAGTTTTGGTCTATGGAGGAACCTGTGGAGCTAGTCAAAGCTCCATAGAGGAAGTCAAAGCTGAGAAGAAGTTCAAGATCCACTATCTCTACACCTTACGCTACAAAGAAAGATCAAATATATTTATTTGATGGATATGATCGAATGAGTTGAAATGGAGAAATGGTTAAAGATTTAAGCATATACCTAAAGGTCCAGTGTTCAAATCTTACTTGCTATATTTTAACTTACAAGAAGGAAGCTTGGGAGCAAGTCACACGGCCAAATCTTTGGAGCTAGTTTTTGGTCAATAGAGCAACTTATGGAGGAAGTCAAAGTCAACATAGAGTAACTTTGCATGGATTACATACGCGTGAACACTACATTATTTCTACACGCGTGAAGGCTATTTTAAAGTACTATGGAGCATGCTATGGAGCAACTAAGAGTGTGACTTACACTTAGTCATTTTTGCATGACTCAAATATTTGGGTTCAGTACGTAATAACCTGAACCAGAAGAAATTTGAAGGTGGTGATTTTCTGAAGATCATTGTTCATACTCAAGCAAGAACCACTAGGAAAATATTTTGAAAGATCAACTTGCCCAAGATCAAATCAAGAATGCAACAAAGTCAAAAATATCAAGCTCTGAAGGATACAAAGTCTGCAATATCAAGCTGAGAAGGCAACAAAGTCAAAAATTGGAGGCTACAAGTTTCAAGGATCAATCAAGCCGTAAAAGAAGACTTTGTGAGCAATTTACAGAGGTAATTTGTCAAAAGTTACCAGCGACATTAAATGTGCAGATCAAAATGGAGATTTTATCAGATCAAATTGGCAAGTTATCAGATCAACGATATGGTCATTAAATGAGAAGGTATGGCCATCAAGATCAAATTGGGATGACCAATCAGATCAAGTGAACGTTCAAAATTTGAATGTTCATAACGGACAAAAAATTATTTGAATTATAAAAAGCCCAAGAAGACTTGAAGAACAGCACAAGATACACGGTAGAGAAGAAAGTGGTATTGAGCGGTGAATGCAATCAAAATACAAAGTGCTGAGATTTTGAGCTATACACGAGAGGAATTCAAGTCTTAGAAAAAGAAATCTTTATTTCTTTTAAACAAAAGTTGTATCTCTACTGAGGGTAGAAAGGAGTGTAGCTGGGTGCGTAACACTCGGGTGAACTAAGTGTAGCTTTGTGCGTAACACTTGGTTGGAACGTAGCTTTGTGCGTAGCGTTCGGGAACGTAGCTTTGTGCGTAGCGTTCGGGGAGCGTAGCTTTGTGCGTAGCGCTCGTGAGCTTAGCTGGGTGCGAAGAGCTCGTGGTTGAGTGTAGCTTTGTGCGTAGCACTCGGGAGTTTCACTATTGTATCTGGGTGATTGAAGATAGTGGAAACCTTCCTTGGAGCAAGGAAGAAGTGGAGTAGGAGAATTACACCATCTCCGAACCACTATAAATCTCTGCCTCTCATTTACTTTACTGCACTTTACATATTTGCATGTTTTCACTCACTAACCCTTTACGTACTGTGTTGATCATATCATTTGGGTTTGTGTGTTCCCACGTTCGCATGTGGCTCAAACTTTGCATACATGTTCTTTGAGCTATTCTAAGTATTTCCAACGTATTGCATGTCAAGTATCTCTTCAATTTTACGCAGTTTTGTTTTATAGCACTTTACCGTACGATATTCCGCTGCACATTTCAAATTGAATTTATTCACTTGAAATCTCTCTGGTTGAAGTGTTATAAAGTTTTTAATTGTTTGAGAAGTCTATTCACCCCCCCCCCCTCTAGACTTCTCCCACCCTATCGGGACCAACATTGTGATTTTTGTTTTTTATCTTAGGACTACTTTATTATTAAGTTACGCTTCTCCTATTTTGTTCTTGCTGTTTCTAAAGTTTTGCAGGTCTAAGTCAGGCATTTTAAAAGCAGCTAGAACTACCAATATGGCAGCAATCAATACAAGACAAAGCAGTTCAAAGCAATATACATTTTGCAAGGATGTAGTGTGAACCACCAAGTGAATACAAGACAAAGCAACAAAAGCCAGTTTTAGATATAGTTTACCAATTTCTTTACTCTATTTAGAAGGGCCATTTTAGGTCCATTTTAGATACTTATTAAAAAACTGTTTTTTTTTTTTTTTTAACATCTAAGATCTTTTAACTAAGCAATAGTGTACTTATTAAAAATGTACTAATGGTTTTTATCAATACTGGCTTCTTTTTCTTTATATAATATTACACCAACTAAAGAAAAAGTTACAACCTAAAATGCATTCACTAAGGCCAATTACACATTTAAGTAATCTATATATAATACACCCACTAAAAAAAAAGTTACAACCAGCAGATAAACACATGTAGACATTGCACTGTGTATATTAAGAATTAAAAAAACCAACAAAATCACCTTAAGTCCTTCACATCAATGTGTGTCAGCCCTTACAGCAATGTCTTCTTCTTCTCAATTTCCTGTTTTTTTTATGCCTGTACAAATGTATTAGTACACCTTAATCAAAATTTATTTATTATTGTAATGAACTTAAGACTCTTAAAAAATATATAATCAAAGATGACTAGACTATTAAATTTGGGTGGTCATAGTCAGCTATACTATCTGTGAAAACAGCAATGTACTATTCAAATATGATCTTATGATATTTTAATTCTATTCTTGAAAACATGAGTCATTATTAAAAACCTTTAAGTGTGCTGCAAAGGAGCACACACAACTGTCCCAATTATTAAGAAAACTGAAATTAAATAGCACACAAATATTTAGTCATTATGATTTAAACTATTGGGCTTCCCATGAAAAAATAATTTAATGATTACATGATCAATGGTCTATAAAAGCCTCAATGGAAGTTACAATCACAATCACATTACAAAATACTGTCTAAATAAACACAAATCTAATGAAGAGGTTGACAAAATCTACAGTAATAGGAACTAAACGTAAGCAGGCAGCAGACAACAAAGGTATGCATTTTTAATTTAAATTTACTAAGTCTGTACTTCTTTATTATTACATCTTATTACATGTATGTTCTAAGTAAGGAATAAAGTTTGTTATCTTATCTTTGCTGCATAGTCTTTTGTACTCTAGCAATCTTTAATATATGTACAAAGGTTTAGTAATTAGTATCAAAAGACTAAAATACTATGCTGGTGAAAAGTATGCAAAACTAGGAAAAAAACACTTATCTTTTTTCGTACTCATTACATGAACCAACACTGCATCTGTAGTTGTTTAGTATTGCAGCTTATCTTACCTTTGCTGTAAGTTTTCTATACTCTAAAAACCTGGAATATCTGTACAAAGAAGCACAAATTAGTTGGAAAACATAAACATAGTAGGATGTAGAAGTTTTCTAACCTAGCAAACAATAACTTATTCTTTTTTCGGATTCATTTGATGAACCAGCAGTGTATAACTTCTATACATCTTTATAAACCACTGTTGACAATAGTAGAAAATCAAATTTAACAGCAAAATAAAGAATACATACACACTAACTTACACAGCTTGAGTTTAGCAAAATTTTTCCCAAAGACCTAATTAAATTGCATTTTTCGCAATTTAGGACTGTTCTTGCAGTTTAGTAATTCAAATGTGTACTATGACCATTTCAATTTTAGGATTTCATTAGCATGCAATACCAAATAAACCCTAAAGGTACTAAACTGAAGTCCTAAGCTGGACTTCACTACTAAGCTAGAGATTTATAAACATTTGGACCAAATCTAAGGTTAAAATTACTAATACTAACTAGGATTCCTTCAGAATTGATACCAAGAAACAAAATTCGTAAATGAATAGGAGAAATCGGTACTATAATCTCAAAATTAGTATCTGAACATTTTAAAGAACAAAAACATACCCAAAATCTCCGAAATGTGTGCTCTAGCATAAGTCTGCACCCAACCGCGCCGGATTACATCACCGGCGTCAACCCACAATTCCGATTACCTTTCTAGGTTAACAAACATCGCACGGCTAGAACTGCTGCAGGCTAACCAAGCCAAACTTTTACCGTAAACAGGGCTAAATTAGGGGGTTAGGATCAGTTGAGTTTCCAGATTTCCATCGAGAGAACATTTAGATCGGAGAAAGGGGAAAGTGATACACGATGTGCGGCCAACAATCCCAGATCCTTTCCTTATGTATTTATTATTATTATTATTATTATTATTATTATTATTATTATTATTTTTGTTATTATTATTATTATTATTATTATTATATATAGCTATAGATATATAGATTATAACATTGTGGCCTTATAATAACATTTTCAATTTAATGTTATTAGTAATTTTTAACATTAATAATATTATTTGTGTTTTTATGTTTGTTAAATCATAGTATATTAATATTAAATCATTATGTATATAGATTAGATATCATTAGTAATACTAGCTATTATTAGTTAAATAATTTTTTTTATTTTTTGTGTTTATAGAAAATGAAAATTCCTTGGATCATGAGAATAGCAATCCACCACAACAAAGCCAGTTATCATCTTATAAGACTCCTTGACCTTTCAGTGGAGTTTTTCAAGCATCCTTATCTACGCCGTTGAGCGTATTAACTAATGGTTAGTACTCACTTCATTTTCTTTTTACTCTACTATTACATTGTAATTGGAATAACACTTATGCAACGTGTTATTAGTATGCTCAAAAGAAGTTAGTGTTCATAACGTTCAAAATCGCACACCCTTATCTGCAATTTCGAGCACACCGCCAGTCAACCAGTCAACAGGTATTGTAGTTTGACTTTGTCTTTTAGATGTTTTTTAATTAAAGTTACAAGGTGAATTTGATAGAATTGTTTCATTTTAATAATTTATTTAATCCTTATAGTACTGATAATTATGTTGTTAACACTTAGTAAACTTCTTATTTTAACTATTAAATTAAATGGCTACAGATTTAACAACAGAATCCCTTACTGGAAGTCACACTCATCGAAGAGTAGGACGTGTACTCCAACCAAGTCTCCCTACTCCAAATAGTGTCTTGACTAATGGTATGTATTTTTTAAAAAAACTTACTTATCAAAATATGATAGATTATTAGAAACTCTATTTCATAGTTTTTAGAAACTTGGTTGCTTGACTAATGGTTTGTATTATGGGTGTCTTCAATTTTTGTAGAAAATTTTGCAATTAACCAACCACATATAGACCCTCAAGTTCGTGCTTCTACAACACATTGCAATATTGGTATATAATTTAATAATCTTTACTCTTTTTTTTTGTTAGGGAAAATTTAGTTTGAGTATAAAAATTGGTTTGGAAATGTTAACTATTAACCTCAACATGTTTGTACTCTGTTCAGGTTATAGTGAAACTATCACTAACTTAATTAAAAGACCAAGTAGTCGATTAATCCATGCAAACAATGGGTCTACATCTGATTGTCGTAACCTCCACAGTGAGTTCAATGAATGTAGCGAACAGGAAGATATCACCGAAGATGTAGTACCTGGTAATTGTCTTTTCTCATTTAATTTAAATATATCTTAGCTACAAAGAATTGAATTTTTTATTTTTTGGGTTAGGACTTAAACTTTGTTCGTTTTATTATAGTTGATTATGACGACTTTGGTGATGCTTGTGATTCATGCTTGCATTGTGGGGCACTATTTTGGTACGAGGAACGTTTGGACAAGTCAAATCTTAACCGTATTACTAAATATTCATTGTGTTGTGGCCATGGAAAGATAAAACTACCACCTCCCACAAAACCACCAAAAGAATTATATGATCTATTTTTTAAGGATAGTCCCAAGAGAAGCCACTTCTTGCAAAATATTAGGTCTTACAACAATATGTTCTGTTTCACTTCAATGGGTGGGAAAGTAGACAGGACAGTGAACAATGGTGGTGGTCCACCTGTTTACCGTATAAACGGCCAGAACTTCCATTTGATAGGTAGTTTGCTTCCCATGGATGGTGCTCAACCAAAATTTGCCCAATTGTACATTCACGACACTGAGAATGAGATTAACAATTGTGTTGATTCAATAAGGTATGCACATATACTCTTACACCTATTCTTATTTCATCTTTGTATTTTGTTATTGTATGAAATAAAATAATTTATTTATTTTTTTTCTATGTAGGGCTGAAAGCGGTACAAGTTCGGTACACGTAGAGGTGGTAAACGACATAAAAAAAGTACTGAATGACAACAATGTGCTGGTTAAGTCATTTAGAATGGCTAGGTCTGAGATTCACAACAATCCACGAACTGAGGTAAAAATGAGACTACTAGGGAAGAGGAGCAAGGATGCTAGGACCTATAATTTACCTACAGTATTTGAGGTTGCTGCATTGATAGTTGGTGACCTAGATCCCGAGATGGGTTTTCGCGATATTTTGGTGGAGTCAAAATCAGGGAAACTCAAAAGAATCAGTGAACTCAACCCTGCTTACTTACCTATGCAATATCCTATTTTGTTTCCATATGGAGAGGATGGGTATAGGGATGACATCCAATTTGCAGCTAATCGTAGTCAACTACATGGAGCAAGGCAACGTATAACACCAAGGGAGTATTTTGCTTTTCGGTTACATGAAAGGAGAAGTGAACTTTCTACATTGTTGCATTCAAAGAGGTTGTTTCAACAATTCTTGGTCGATGCTTATACAATGGTTGAATTTGGTCGACTTATGTTTATAAGAAATAATCAAAAGGCATTGCGTTGTGAAGTTTACAAAGGATTGTCAGATGCATTATTTAGGGGAGATATAGACCCTTCAACCCAAGGGAAGAGAATTATCTTACCATCAAGCTTTACAGGAGGTGCAAGGTATATGATACAAAACTACCAAGATGCCATGGCTATATGTTGTTGGATAGGCTATCCAAACTTATTCATTACATTTACATGTAACCCAAAGTGGCCTGAAATCCAACAGTATATTGAGGTTAGAGGTTTGCGGACAGAAGATAGACCCGATATTGTTAGTCGCGTCTTCAAAATGAAATTGGATAGTTTGGTTAAAGAATTAAAGTCAGGAGAACTGTTTGGTCCCGTCAAAGCATGTAAGTCACTAATTCATTGTGTACTTATCATTGTATTATGCTATTGTTCATTTTTTTGTATTAATTTAATTTCTTATTTTTTTTATTTTATTAAACAGTAATATACACAATTGAATTTCAAAAAAGGGGACTACCACACACACATATCCTGTTGTTTCTTGGATCCAACAGGCTTGAATCATCTCCTTCTTCCATTGATCAATTCATTTCAGCGGAAATTCCTGATATAGAGATTGATAAAGACTACTATAAAGCTGTGGAAGAATTTATGGTGCATGGTTCTTGCAGTGTTGCTAGATCTAACTCACCTTGCATGGTCAATGGACGATGTACCAAATACTTCCCCAAAAGGTTTGTTGATTCATCAAGTTCTGATGCAGATGGATACCCTATATATAGAAGGCGTGATGATGGAAGAACAATAACAAAGAATGGTATTCAAATGGACAATAGGTATGTGGTGCCGCATAATAGATATTTGTTGTTGAGGTACACGACACATTTGAATGTTGAATGGTACAACCAGTCCAGATCTATCAAGTACTTATTCAAGTATATCAACAAAGGAAATGATCGAGTCACTGCAGAATTCTATAAAAGTTCTACAGAGGTTAATGGTGTTGAGGTTGTTGATGAGATAAACATGTACTATGATTGTAGGTATGTGTCTGCTTCAGAGGCTACTTGGCGGTTACTTAGCTATGACATACAATGCAGAACTCTAGCTGCGGAGCGACTTAGTTTCCACTTGCCAGATAGCCAAACAGTATACTTTGAAAACGATGAAGATGTGGAAACCATTTTGAATCGACAAACCTTGGGTCAAAGCATGTTTACTGAATGGTTTGAAGCTAACAAGAAATACTCTGAAGCGAGATTGCTAAGTTATATTGAAATGCCGAATAAATTTGTTTGGAAAAAAATATGCACCAATGGCAGCCAAGGCAACGTGGTTTTTCAATTGGTCGCATTTTTTACGTACCACCAGGTCCTGGGGAGCTTTATTATCTTCGTTGCCTATTGAACATAGTTCGAGGACCTCAGAGTTTTCAAGACATCAAAACATACAATGGAAAAGAGTACAACACCTTTAAGGATGTATGTTATGCCCGTGGGTTACTAGATGATGATCTTGAGTACATTGATGCAATTAAGGAAGCTAGCCAATGGTCTACTGCACATTCACTAAGAAAGTTGTTTGTCACACTTTTAATGGCAAACACAATGGGGAGGCCTGAATATGTTTGGAACGAGGTTTGGACCTATCTAGCAGAAGATGCTCAATACAATCGACGAAAAGTATTAAATGATCAAGGTATATACTTTCTTCATATTAAATGATTTATATTATCTTCATTACATTGTAATTTAACCTTTCTTTTAACTAACAAATTCGAATTTAAAATTCGTCAGATTTGTTTTTAAATGATCAAGAAAAAAAGGATTTTGCACTGTTACACTTGGAAAAACTCTTATTACTTTACAATAAGAGTTTGAAAGATTTTCCAGACATGCCATTAGTCTCAAAAGAATTTTCTGTTAGGACTGACAATAGGTTGATCTTGGAAGAGTTATCATACGATCGTGATTTGCTTGTTAAAGAAAGTCAGTTCATTCCCAACTTACAGATGAGCAAAGGTCAGTTTATGATGCTGTTATTTCTGATGTTTATTCTAACAAGGGTGGATTGTACTTTGTTTACGGGTATGGTGGTACTGGCAAAACATTTCTTTGGAGGGCATTATCAACTTATATTAGAGCTAAAGGTCAAATAGTTATCAATGTGGCATCTAGTGGTATAGCATCTTTGCTTTTGCCGGGAGGACGGACAGCACACTCTAGATTTGCAATACCTATTTCTATCAATGAAGAGTCTACTTGCAATATTCATCAAGGTAGTCAGTTGGCAGATCTCATTGTTGCAGCGAAGTTGATAATTTGGGATGAAGCACCAATGATGCACAAGCACTGTTTTGAGGCTTTGGATCGAACAATGCGAGATATATTGAGATTTGTTAATCAAGACAGTGGTAATAGGACATTTGGAGGTAAAACAGTTGTATTCGGAGGTGACTTTAGGCAAATTTTACCTGTGGTGCCAAAAGGATCAAGACAAGACATTGTTTCTTCAGCTATCAATTCATCATACCTTTGGAAGCATTGCAAAGTTATGCGCCTAACAAAGAATTTGAGGTTAAATAGTATGCAACCTGGTTTGGATCAACAACGAATGGAAGAATTTGCTAACTGGCTTGCTTCAATCGGTGATGGTACTATTGGCGAAGATAATGATGGTTACGCTGAGGTCGATATCCCGTCTCAAATGTTGTTGAAATCTAATGGTGATCCTATTGCAACTATTGTTAACAGTACTTTCCCTCAGTTCAATGGTGGTATAAATGATGGTAGTTGCTTTCATAGCAGTGCTATTTTAGCACCAACAGTACAAGTTGTCAATGAAGTAAATGAATATATGTCTGACTTGACTATAGGGGAAGGGAAGACATATTACAGTTCTGACACAACTTGCAAAGCTGATGGTTCTTCTACTGTACTTGCAGATGTCCATACACCTGAATTCTTAAACACTATTAGAGCTTCAGGACTGCCAAATCATGCTTTTAACATTAAAGGTTGGTTCACCTGTAATGTTAATGAGGAATATTGATCACAGTCTAGGACTATACAATGGTACTAGGTTGGTTGTTACAAGATTAGCTGAACATGTTGTTGAAGGAAGTATACTTGCAGGACTCAATGCTGGCACTAGGGTTTTGATTGCTAGAATGACTATAACGCCATCTGACACAAGATTGCCTTTCAAGTTCAATAGGAGACAATTTCCTCTCATGTTGTCATATGCAATGACTATCAACAAAAGTCAAGGCCAAACTTTGTCCAATGTTGGGTTGATCCTTAGGAAACCAGTTTTTGTCCATGGACAAATATATGTTGATGCATCAAGAATAAGTCAACCAAACGGCCTCAAGATTTTAATTTGTGATGATTCAAAAAGTACTTTTAACAGTACCACTAATGTAGTTTACAAAGAAGTTTTTAACAATTTGTAATTTGTTAATTAATTAGTACTCCTTGAACTGTTTCCCAATACTTTGTAATTTCTAAATTCATTAATCTTAACATTTTTTTACTATCCAAAGTTTTTAACTTTTTTTTTTTTGCTTTTTTTACACTAATGCTTCATCCTTATTAATATTAATATTAGTCCGTGCATCGCACGGGCCAATAGCTAGTTATAAATAGAGGGAGAAATCAAGGACGACATCATCAATTTTCACTGCGGATCAATTCCGGAGTGCATCTCCGTGCGAAGCTCGATCGACGGCGGTGGGGTGAGTTTCTGGGTGAAGAAAGCTCCGACAGCGTGGATTCTACCTGGGCTCACAAAATTGTCCGGCGGCGAAGTGTTCCAATCGGCATCTGGGCAAGGATCCCTGGCTTATTCTTCCATTTGTTTTATTTGCTTCTTTTTCCATCGTTTTATCAGCACTGCTGTGTTAATTTTGGATTGCGTGCCTAGACTTTAAACATTGGAACAGTTTTGTTGGTTGGTTCATGTTAGTACTGTGGACTTTAAGTGTTGAAATCATGGATTGCTAATTCTTGTGCGTTTAGAACCATGATAGATAATTCATGAGAATTTTGCATTAACTCGAGCTTTAATGTTGCCAATAACTTATGTTTTATCTTATGCTTTGTGTTGAGATTAATTGAGTTGAATTTGACTAATTTAACTTTTATTAATTTGATTGAGGGAATTAACTGAGTACACATCATGCCTGTTAATTCTAAGCTCGGTAGAATAAAAGGATAAGTAACATGACTGTCTTGCTAGGTTATTTATTTGGTTCCTAAATCCAGGTATTCCGTAAGTTCTTTACGTAATGGGTTCTAAGTATTTAAATAAATGTCTTTAGCATATGAACAGTTAGAACACGTGACTAACTTTGGACATCATACGAAGTTGTCACATTGAAAAAAGAATGAACCCTTAATTGATTGGCAATGTTAGTCTAAAATGCATAAGAGTTAATTACCGATTTGGTCCCTCGACTATTGGGATTTCACCACTTTGGTCCTCGACAATTTTTCTTGCCCAATTAAGTCCTCGACTTTGAAAAAATTAACCAATTTGGTCCTCCGTTTATTTTACCATTTGATATCCGTTAAATCGGGACCAAATTGGTAATTTTCACTATAGTCAAGGACCATTTCAGTCAAAATTAATTACCGAAATGGTCCATTGACTATAGCAAAATTACCAATTTGGTCCTGATTTAACAGTTGTTTAACACCAAAATAAACGGAGGACCAAATTGGTTAATTTTTTCAAAGTTGAGGACTTAATTGAGCAAGAAAAATTGTCGAGGACCAAAGTGGTGAAATCCCAATAGTCGAGGGACCAAATCGGTAATTAACTCAATGAAGAATTAGTAATGGATATTGATTCATGTTTTTAGGCTTTTCCATTTTTTATTGTTATTTCATATTCTGGTTCCTGGTTATTTGTTTACCTTCCTGAGTTTTGATTCAGTTATTTTACATTTGAGCTTATTCTTATTTAATTTATTTTCAAGTCATTAAATTGCATAGCATTAATTCCCTATGGGTTCGACCCTTGCTTACATGCTAAGCTACAATTGACTCGTGTACTTGCGATGACTATTTAAAATTGTCCATCATCGGATCTCCTAGTTGATGCATTCACCGTGGAGGAGAGTTGTTGTGCTTCGCCAACCAACCACGTACGCCGCCGGTCTGCTTGTCGAGAAGGAGAAGAAGTGGTCATCGATCTTCGTCGTAGCTGTCAATCACGCTGTAGAAGTATCCGAGGTAGCTAGTCACCGATTTGCTCGTGAGTAAAACCAAAAAAAGAGATTATTTGAGAATAATTAGCAAACTAAGCAGTGAAATATAGAGTAAGAATAATTCAAAGCATGAGTCTAAACACAAGTTGATTTCTATTTACTTTTGGAAGAAAAACATGATTAGTTTTCTTCTTAATGAACTATTGCAAAGCATGACACATAAGTGCATAAGAACATAAAAGTTGGTTCATCGTGTGAGAACAAGAGCAGGTTATAAAATGACCACGTTCAAAGAACTTTTTATATTTAAATTACAATGAAAGTGAGCAGAACTATGAAGCGGACCTTTTGGCAAAAGTCGTGGGCCAACAGCAAGGCACCACCAGGGTCAACCAACCCTCGAAGGAGCTCCTCCGCATATTGAACGATGACAGCCTCGACATCCCGATGTGGATGGTATCAAACGGAGCTTATTAGCTAATGTACTAGGTTTCCCCCTTTCTTCTGATCCAAGAATATATTTTATTATTGAACTATGTGATGTGATATGTTTATAGTGAAAATAAAATTTAGTTTGTGATATGGGTCTTTTGTAAGGTGGGGGTTAGCTGTTGAAAAGGAAAAAGTGCATCAGCTTCACTACTTCACTAAGGGTGTGTTTGGAAAGCAGGAAAATGACTTCTGGAAAAAGTTTTCTGGAAAATGAGTTATTTTCCGAAAAATGAGTTCATTTCCCGTGTTTGGTTGCACTTTGGAAAACTGTCTGTGTGTTTGGTTCATTTTCTAGAAAATGAGTAGAAATGTATAATTATATATTTTTATTATTTTATTTAATATATAAAAATATAAACTAATAATATTTTTAATTTATATAAAACAAAACAAAACAAAAAAAAAAAAAAAAAAAACCCTGTTTCCGGCGGAAACCAGAGCACAGTGCTCTGGTTTCCGCCGAAAAACCTTTGGGCGTGAAGGCGGAAGTCATTTTCCATCATTTGGGGTTGTTTTCCCCAGTCAACGGAAATCATTTTCCGTTGACTGGGTTTTCCAGCTATAGCCAAACACTCAAAGCCTGGAAAATGATTTCTGGAAATCATTTTCCGGGCTTCCAAACACACCCTAATATATCTTTTGAAGCCTTAAGGTGGCTCAAGGACAAAAATGGTGCAGGGATCTTTATTTTAATAAATTGTGCCTTATTTACAGCTCTTTGAAAATTTTACTGTTTTAAAATATTTGTGAATAAGTTTGATTATCAGGTTTTCAATCACCTACTCTTCCAAGTAGGTGGTAGCATTGTAATCAAACTGTATGTTTTGTTAGATTATTATTATAGGTTTGAATTCACAAGGTTAAAAAGTATATTTTTTTTTGAAACCAAACCCGCAGAGCGTTTATTATAATAAAGAAGAAATAGAGTCAGGGGGACAGAGTCCCAATACAAAAAGCTTGCTTGAGAACCGGTAGAAATAGCGAGAGTATGTGCTAAAGTATTTAACGATCTAGGAATCAAAAAAATACGACAACTTAAGAAAGAAGACATCGCCGCCCTGCATGCATCAATAAACAAGCCAGCATAGGAATAAGGAGCCTCCACCCTGTGTAAACCACTATGAAGTTGTGCACAATCTACGTATAACTCAACAGAATCCATGCCCCTGCCTCTGAGCCAAGATAACGCCTCCTTGCACGCAATGGCTTCCGCCATGAGAGGAGAGAAGCAATCAGGCAAAGGCCCTGCACACGCAGCGATGAAACCACCGTGTGGCGCCACAAGGACAGCCCCGAACGAAGCCTTGAGGGTGTTGGAATGATAGCTGGCGTCGACGTAGCACTTCGGTTGAGCAGAAGAGACCTGAGCATGCTGCGCCCCAAGGTTAAAAAGTATATAATTAATTGTTTCTTAAATAATTAATATACACCATTTACTTAATATACACCACCTACTTAATTGATAATCTCAAATTAGTATAACAATATTCTCAAATGATGTACTCAGGACATTACAATTACCTTTGGTAAAAAAAAAAAAAAAATGATGCATCAGACTGTAAAATCATCATTTACAAGAGTTGAAAAGTTAGTATGGTTTCTGAAAAAATAATTTCATATATGTGCAAAATTCAATAAGAAATAGTCTACATAGATCTTCCATAAACACAGAATGAATACTAATGTATAGTAAGTAAATTATGTATTCCAATAATCAATACCTGTAAATAATTAGTTATTACTAAAAAATTCTTCACGTTGAGTTATGTCAAATTCAACTAATATTTGCCTTCTACTTATTACATTGTTTATGTTAAGGACCTTGTGGTCCAGTGGCATCAAACCCTTCCCTTTATAGGGAGAAAGTAGTTATGAACAGATATTGCATTGTAATAGAGTTAGTAGTATTCAAAAAAAAAAATGTTAAGGATATGAAAGGTTGTATGTATGAATTAGTATAAATTGATAGTGAAGACTTAATGAAATGGATCTTGAAGATCTTATGTTATTGTGCTCTACATCTTGTGTCATACTTTTCTCTCTACTCTTCCATTCCATTTTGCAATATTGTCCATACGTACAATCAACGTGTTACCGTACAACTATCATGTGGAAACTAAGCTAATTAGAATACCAAATTACGTTTTCAAAAAAAAAAAAAAAAAAGAAGACCAAATTACAACATTATTTATATTATTATTTTATTTTATTTTATTTCTTGAAGAATTGAATTGCGTTTTTTTGCAAAATTGTGAAAGTTTATTTGACTCCACAATTTTTTGAGTTTTACACATGTTTCAATTTTACAACTTCCCCTTAAAATATCAAATCAACAAAATATATATAGAGCAAGATTAAAAAATGAGACTCAATAATAATAATAAGGGTCACACTTGTGTGAGACCGTCTCGCGGAACTTTATTCGTGAGACGAATCGGGTCGGATTGAAGCAACATGCAAATGTCATACCAAGTATTTGATACCCATTCCGATTCCGATTCCCATGTGCGAACCAAACACACCCTAAGTATATATACTCCGTAAAAGGTAGGGTTAGGACATAGTAGTCAGGGTCATAAACTGGACAGCAGTAGAAAAAGTCAGTACGAGAAATCAACAAGATCACATGAAAAGGGATCAAATATTTCCCTCCAATTTCTCAACTGTAATTCTGCAATTCTTCCAATTTTCCCTCCACTTCCTCAAACCCTACTTCGCTTCTCCCACCCCCTCTCCGACCCCTCGCCCCCACCCTCTAACACTACTCTTGTTCGCTCTGCTGAATATGTAAGTGAATTTCGATTTGATTTACTTATTTATTTTGGGATTCTGGATATAGTAAATATATTTTGTTAACGGTTTTTAAAAAATTGTGCAATTTGGAATATTTAGGGTTTATGTTTGTTGGGAATTTCTGATGGTTATACTTCTTTTGGGGATTGCAGATGTTGAAATGGCTCAATCCGGAGGAAAGAACGACACAGGGAACGAGCCGAATGCGAGTTATTCTGATGCCAATTTGACCGATGATGAAACACAGCCTGTTGATAGTCAATGTTTCGCAAAAGGCAAGATTTTTGGCTCTAGTTTAGATGGCTTTTTTTTTTTAATTCAATTAACTACACTGTGATAGTGGCAATTTGCGTCAGGGATTTGATTATAAGAATGATGATATGAAAGTGAGTGGGTTACAAAGTAAATCCAGATTTTCTGTAATGAGTAATCTTTACTGTCAAAAGAACCCTAAAATATTGTCTTTTTTTCCTTCTTTTCTTGAAAGTGGAAACTCAGGTGATGTCACCATCTTCCATTTTTAAATTTTTAAAATTGTTTTTGAAAGAAAGAAAATTGAGATTAAGTTGGTATTTTTTTTTAATTGAGAGTTGTGAGAAAATGTTGAACTTTTTTGAAAGGGAGGGAGGAATGCAACAGTGAAATTTTCTGTTTTGAGGAATACCTCACATAGTGAAGTTTTCATTTTTATCTAACAACTTGCCTGTTCTTGCAAAAGGTTCAGTCTTTTCCAATAAAAAGGAATTTTTATTTATTTATTTTCATGGAGTGGAAATTACAAATGGGAATCGGTAAATTCTTCTAATCGGGGACTAAAGTGAGAATGAAGTTTGAGTTTCTTAAATAATAGACCTCCTTTCTAATTTTTTTGTTACAAGGCAGCACATTTCATTTTTTTTTCAGCACTTAATGTTCTTGTTAGACATCAAGCGACTATATATAGATTGCTAAATATTTATGAGCTAAGTGTTTCAAAATGCAAAATTAAAGGACATAATTAACTTTCCATTTGTAACATGAAATTCTCATGTAAATTACCCTTGTTTGATTAGGTGGTGATGTCAAAGGTGAGGAGGCTCATAATTGGCTAATGATGCAAAACACTTTGCCTGTTGATAATCTCCTTCAGTGTACAGATGGTTTTGAGACTCAACCAATAAATCTTTATGGTGAGACCCAAGTACTAGAGCTTTATGATGACACACAGGTAGTTGAGATTAGTGCTGAAACACAAGTAGTTGAGATTGGTGGTGACACACAAGTTGTTTGTGACCATGATGGTGTGGAGTATATCAATACTCAGTTGTTAGATGAGTGCAACTCTGAAGTTGCAACTGATAGTGATTGTGAAGGAAGTGATAGGACTGAGATTTTATATGAAACTCAAGAGATATCTGATGATGACTTAAAAGACAACGCAAAGTCTATGAGCTGCTTGAACTTGCAAAACACTAGTCTTGTTGAAGAAGCTGACTCTGGTTACAAGGTACGATCAGATGCTCTGAACAAAGACAAGCATCATTCAGGTAAACCTATATCATAAAAGCATGTTTCTTATATTAGGTATTTATAACATTAATTTTTCATTTCAAATTCAAATTCTAAGTGGTATTCTGCATTTCTGCTTTTGTGTGCTTCTTGGTAAAGTTGGCATCATAATTCATTTAAAACATACACTTTGATGTATCTTGGATACACAAGCATATGAATCATATATAGTCTAGTGCTACTGATCTTAAGTTGGCTACAGCATTTTTTCTCTGGTCATTATGCTTCATAACTTTATGTTCAGTAGGCATTTCTATTTGGACTACTTGATTTGTGTCTACTTTGCTAAATTTACCATGATATTTTTATGATTTTAACATTGAAGATATTTCTAGCTTATGTTTGATTAGTATGCAACTAATATTCTACAACTGGCCCGATAAGAAGCATTCTATTAAAATAGTGGAAAGTTGGTCTGTAATCAAGTACTCTACTATGAGTATAGACTAAGATAATCTAATCTACCTTTATTCATGGTGCTGTGGAATATTTAATCTTTCAAATGTTTTTCACTAAATAGCACTTGTGTGCCAATTAGAACCCATTTCATCATGAGGTTTATCATGCATGATGCATACATGTTTCAGGACCTCTGCATGGAGGCTTTACTTCTATCCGTATTGCATCTATGCGGGCCTCTGGTCTGGCTGCTCAGAGCATGGCTCAAATTAGAACCACTGGTGATTCGAATAAGAGTAACAGTTCGTTAGAGCTACTAACTACTAAGCAAGATGTGCCATTTGTCTCAAGAGATTTCTCAAATGTGGAGAGAGAAGTTAGCAAGGCACATGGTTGGGAAGATAATGCCAAACACAGTAAAGATGTAGGGAATGAAAGTAGGTGCAAGCTTGGTAGCTCAGCTGTGAGGCGACTTTTCACAGAGGATACATCAGATGAAATTGAAAAGCCAGAAGATGGGAATAATCATGCTGAAAATGGAGCAGACTTGCCTCAGATGTTTGATTCTGAAAATGCATTGGCGGGGTTAAGTTATCTTGATTCTCAAGAACCTGGAGATGAATCACAGGCAAATGCACTTGAGATTGTTGACAGGTTTCTCAAGTTTAATGCAGTTGAGTGCGGTCAAGACATTGACTTGGGAAAGTCAGTTGAAAAATCAGTGTCTGTTCCCAGTGCAAAAGGGACAAAGAGTTTGGCCCAGAGAGCCACTAGAAGCACACATGAAGTTGGTGGCATTTTTGATTGGGATGACAATCGTGAGGATGAAGGTGGTGGGGATTTTTTCCAAAAGAACAAGGATCTTTTATTTGACAAAAAATCTTCTACTGTCCCACGGAAGCCTAGACGCCTTGACACTGACTGTGTAGGCAAAGTGGAGGACTCTTGCAAGAAGAAGAAAGATTTTTCTCGCTCTAATTCTAGGGTGAAGTCAAATATCATGAGATTGAACAATGAGTCAGAAAATCCAAAATCCAGGAATATTTTTGTGAAGGAGCTTAACAAGCAGCTGATTGATATGTATGACAATGGAGTGGCTGATAATAAAACTGCCAATGATGTCCCTGACATACCAGATGTTGGTTTAGATACTCAAATGGCAGCTGAAGCTATGCAATCATTATGCTTTGGCGGTTCATTGATTGAACATCAATCCATCACTGCAGACTTACAGAATGGTTCTTCGAAAAGTGGAGCTAATAATGAGAGACAGCTTAGGCAAAGCTCCTCAAAGAAAAGAATCCGTTCCACTCGACCTGCCACAAGACAGTCCCTGAAAACAGAGCGAACGGTTGCTACATCAGTGAAAAGTTCTGAAAATTCCAAGAAGCAATGTGATGGAGAATTGCTAGAAACAAAGAGGACTAGGTCAAATGTTAGATTACAACATGCTCAAAAGATAAATAGAACAGAAGAATTGAAGGAAGAAAGTGCTAACAGAGCTAGCAACACGGATGATTTTGATAGAAGTCTTGGTCCTCCATCAAATGGTTGTAGGTCTTTAAAGAAAAGACCTTTTCATGAGCAGCTTGGCTCACTGACACCTGTTGCTCATCGAACCAGGCGGCGCATTGTGACAAATAACCAAAAATGTACTGGAAACACTTCAGATAGCTCTCCAGAGGAGATTAATGATCTGCACAGTGCCTCTACTTCTGATAAAAGTCTGCCAGATGATGATGCTCGTAAGACTAGCACCAAAGATGAATTTGTTACTAAACTTGGAAATATGGATTCAGCTATGTTTAAGAGTGATAAAATGGCCCATCCCAAAGGAATAAGAAGTCGTCGGACACGGGCATCAATTGCACGAGAAAATTATAATCAGTCTAATACAAGGTCAAGCAGAACAATTACTAATGGGAGTGCTCCTGTGGATTTGAGTTTAAGAAAAAGAAGGCGTCTGACTGAAGAAAATTTAATGCACAAATATTCAGAGAATGGACATGCAGAGTATCCTAACATTACTGATGCTGCAGATGATATAGGTGGTGCTTCAATTCCAAATGATGTAGTCAATGCCAAGGCTTCAAAGAAATGCACTAGAAAAAGCATCATGCAAGGAAGAAAATCTGTTGATGCAATTAAAGAAAATGGAGTAGAAGCATCACCAAAGGATCAATCTAAAACATCAGCTTCTCCAAGCACTACTCCTATCAATTGTATGACACCTAGGAATGAGGCATCGCCTATATGTATGGGTGATGAGTATCGTAAACGGTCATGTAGGAGAAGTATGTCAGGATCATCACTTATTAGAGAAATTAATTCATTACATACTGTCGGTCTGCCAACAGCATCCAGTGTGAAAGATTCAAGGAGGCGGAGAGAAATGACAAATGTTCGAGTCTTGTTCAGCCGCCACCTAGATCTAGACATAACCAAACATCAAAAGAAGGTAACGTTTAAGTGATTTTATTTTTAGTTTTTATCTCTGCTGAACGATTTTGCTGAAGTGGTTTTACCCATGTAATGTTTTTTTCTTGAAGATTTTGACTCGCTTGGGGGCTTCTCTTGCATCCTCTATGTCAGATGCCACTCATTTTGTGACAGATGAATTTGTACGCACAAGAAATATTCTGGAAGCTATTGCTTTTGGGAAACCAGTGGTGACACACTTATGGCTTGAGAGTTGTGCACAAGCTTGCTGTCTTATAGATGAGAAGAATTACATATTGAGAGATGCCAAAAAGGAAAGAGAGTTTGGCTTTAGCATGCCAATTTCATTAGCACGAGCAAGCCAACATCCACTTTTACAGGTAATGTGATGGATATTTGCTTTGTGATTAAGTGGAAGAAATATAAAATCATTTTCATTATTTATTTGCAGGGACATAGAGTCTTTATCACCCCAAATACAAAGCCTGGTACAGAAATATTAGCAGGTTTGGTGAAGGCAGTTCATGGTTTGGTATGTAGTTCTTCCTTCCAATTACTTTACAGTATCAAACGCAGAATTGAATAGAAGGTGATTGAAATGTGCTTCATTGACTTAGTTGTATAATCTTTAATCTTGGAACTGTTTTTGGATATTAGGATACCTTGCATGCCCTTTTGCTTTCAGTACTCAACTACTGTGCAATCGAATGAAAGGATATCAGTGTATATCTACTTTCTGACTTTAGGCGATATACAAGTCTTTTATTAGACAAAATAAAGAAAATCAGTTCAATGTTTTACAGTTTAGACTATTTTTCTATAAAATAATATAGGACAAATGGAAATTCTATGAATATATCAGATGAAGCTGAATTAATCTATTAAGTACTATGTGATTCGCTGAAGAGCAAGATATTAGTGTAGGATAACAAAAAGACCATGCTTGGGCTTTGTGTTGGACATCTGAGCTGAGAAGTTCAGTGTTACTATCATTGATATTGCAGCTGGTAAATTAAAAACGGATGTATTATTTGAATTGTGAAGCTTGTTCAGTGAATTGATCAGATGAGGTCTTCTTGTTGTCATTTTATTTGTTTTAGGATTTCTGATCACAACAATATCTAGAGTTTCTTGACAGAAATTCTTTTAGTTGTGAAGACAATCCCCTTTTCTCATGAATTGTTCTGTTGATAGCTTGCCTATTTACTTTTTGACGGTTCTATTAGTTGCTTTAATATATACATATACTAATGTAGTCCAATCCCCGAGTCAACCAAAATTTGGATAATAATGTAAAAACACTCTTAGTCTTATAGTCTTGAATTAATTAAGGCACACGCTATATGTTTACCTACCAAAGAAATGGATATAATATGTAAATATTTAAATTTTCATTATTATTTTATAAAAAGGAGGGATATTCTATGTTTGATGTGTTTTTCAAACTAAAAAAGAATATACCACCAATATATTGACATTCAAATTATGATTTAATTCCATTTAATTTTAAACAAAACATTATTAAGTCTATTAAATATATATTCTACTATGAACATATACTGTGTGTTATTACAAATGTATAACAAATCTATATACAAATGTAGCTATATAATTTCTGGTGTATATAACTATATATAATGTAGCCCCCCTCTGATTTTTACCAAAATTAAATTCATAATTATAAAACATATTTTAATTCCAATTTGAAAATTTATTCACTACTGAGCATTGGTTGAATATCCATCATAATCTATATAAAACATATTGTCATGGGGCTTATTCCATTATATATATTTATATATACGCACACTTTATCTAATGCTCTGTGTCAAAATGCTTCTCAGCCTATTGAGAGATGCGGAAGATCTGCTATGAAGGATGTGACTTTGGCAGATGATATTTTAGTTTTGTCTTGTGAAGATGACTATGATCTCTGCGTGCCTTTTCTTGAGAAAGGTTGGGTATCTTATTCATGTATTTATGCATAATCTTCTTTCCCTTTACAGTTAATATTTGAATTATCATGAGCTATCGTTTTGTAAATGCAGGAAAAACAATTTATAGTTCAGAGCTTCTACTAAATGGGATAGTTACTCAGAAACTGGAGTATGAAAGGTTATTCCTCCATTTCAATTTCTCAATATTTTTGTACTTTGATGTTTTGTGTTCTGGGGTGACAAGGGAAACCCGCAACCACTACCTGAGGTGGTGCACTGAGTAAACCCCGCCTTGTTATCCTAGCCGGCAAAGGATCACAAGGAGGTAAATTAGCGTAGGTTGCCCATAGCTGATCGGCTCAAACGAAGAAGGCTGGGATTCGAACTCGTGACCTTATGGTTACAAGTTTGTATCCTTAGCCAGTTTGGTTGGGGTTAACCCTACTGTGATGTTTTGTTGTTGCCTATTGAGAGATGCTTTGCTTATGTCCCTCCACGGCTCCACCCCCAACCCAATCGGGCTGCCCATAGTATCTACTTGGGCCAGGATTTAGTTTGTGCATGTTCCATTTGTCACTAACGGTAACGATTATTTTTTATCTCCCCACCCCCCAACCCAATCGGGCTGCTCATAGTATCTACTTGGGCCAGGATTTAGTTTGTGCATGTTCCATTTGTCACTAACGGTAACGATTATTTTTTATCTCCCCACCCCACCCGCATTCTTTTAATTATAACTTTTATGTCTTATGCACTGGACATGGTGCACAGTATACTTTGTAATACTGACTGATGCCATGTGAGAATGTACATTTCTATTTGAAGATTGTGGGGTTGCATTGATGTATGTTTGTCTGACTATATATTATTCCGTTTCATTGAAGGTATCAACTATTCACAGACCATTTCAAGAAAACACGCTCAACAGTTTGGATGAAAAAGAATAACAATCAGAATTGCCCTGTGACAAAATCAAAGTCTTGATTATGATTTCTTGCATTCCAGGTTGAGTGCAGAGTTTGCATGCCCATAGGCCGTGTAGATTTTACTTGTGCTTTGTGTGTTGATTGTTGATTGTTGAGTCTGTATATGCTAAATTATTTCTCTTGTATGTAAATACGTGCAGTCTCTAGTTTATCTTTTCCTGAGCAAAATTTTCAAGAAAAAGTTCTCAGGGTTTATGTAGAGTACTTTTCAATAAAGCTTTATTATTCTTTTTTTTTTTTTTTAAATCAAACGTGAATCAATTTATTAACTCAGAGATCAAAACATCAACAAGAAAGCCCGGCTTGCAACCTGACATGGAAACAGTCGTTCTAGTGATCTAGTGATATTATAAGTAGTCCGATTCACAGATTGCTTAACAAAAATATAAATTTACATCAATAAATTGAGCCAAGTAGATATAATGGCACCAAAAGCATATATAGTAAAGTCAGCTAAGATGGCATGGTAAACAAGTTGTGCATCCATCGGGTCAATGATTGAAATGTGAAGGAAAATAGAGGACTTGACAAAACTATGAAGATTTTAAAACTTAAACAAAAATAGAAAAAGAGCGTTTGGGAAGTGTGTTTCATGGCCAGAAACGCATATCCCAAATGTGTTTGTTATTTTTTTGCAAGTCCTACTTGCGTCTGTGGTCCACGTACATTTGGAAGATGCATTTCTGACACTGAACGCATCTTCCAAATGCTCTTTTCCTATTTTTGTCCACGTTTTAAAATCGTCTTATTCTTGTCTATGCATGAAAAAAGTGTCACATTTTAGTCTTTGACCCAACATCCATCTATCTCTTCTTCAACGTGATCCATTCCCATTTTCTTTAGCTACTTGAGAGCTTCCCGCACTCCTACCGCTTCAGCTTCCTTTGGCGCATACATGATACACCCCCTTCATAACAGCCGCCTTAGCACACACAAAGGTCCCAAACTCATTCCTCACAACAAAACCAAAATCCATCCATCCATTGCCTGTATGAATGGAAGCATCGACATTAATCTTTAGTTTAGCATGCATTGGGGGTTGCCATGCAACCGTATTCTACTGTTAGTGCCACACAACAGAGCATGATTAAGGATTTGAGAGGTGTTTGCAGTAGCATTATTCCAGCACCTCTGGTTCCTGCTCTGCCATATACTCCAACACGCTGTTAGTGCCACACAAGAGACCTCTGTATCCTCCTCCTTCATCAACTTTGACACCCAATTACCTATAGCTCCATTCCAAAATCTTTAACAACTAAATATGCAAACTTGATAACCTTAAGATATAAAAAGTGAATCATTAAACTAAATAAAATTAAAAATTCAGTCGTAAACTCTAAAATCGAAACCCTAATTGCAATGTACTTTCACAATTTGCAAGTATAATTTTTTTAATACTAAATATGCAAAATGGTAATACTAAATGTGCAAACCTGCAAAAATCTTAGAATTGCAGATTTTAGTGTTCAAGTTTGCATAGTAAAGTTAGTGATAATTACGAAAATACCATCTTTTTTTTTTTAATTTGATTTGATCCGTCCGATTTTTTCATAAGGCTGAGATTGATTCTTATTTAATTTCTCTCCTGAACTTGTTTTCATTTGATCCAATACATACATACGTACATATATATACTTTGAATTACTTATTTAAATAAAAAAAAATATTAGGCATTAAATCAGTCGCACAATGCGCGTGTAAAATCAATTATATACATATACATTTATTTTCACTATATTGAATATTTATTTTGGACTAATAAACAATTCTCACAATGAATCAAACTTAAAGGGTGTATTCAATAGAGTTAATTCCAGCAATGGTCTTCCGACTATGTTGATTTTTTAAAATTAGTCCCCGACTTTTAATTTGGACAATTTAAGTCCCTTGTCTTTCAAAATTTTTCCAATGTTGGTCCTTTCGTCAAATTTTAGTTAAGTTGAGGTCAAATGAATGAAGGGGTAAAATTGTCCGTTCACCTGTATAGTTTATTATTACTCGTATTTCTCATGTCCTATACGCTATATATATGAAAATAATCTCAGTCGAAGAGACTTCGACTGAGATTATATGGCTTCGATTGAGATTATATTCATATATACAGCGTATAGGACAGGAAAAGTACGAGTAATAATACACTAAACAGGTGAACATATAATTTTATCCCTTCATTTGACCTCAACTTAATCAAAATTTGACGAAAGGACTAACATTGGAAAGAATTTAAAAGTCAAGGGGCCTAAATTGTCCAAATTAAAAGTCGGGGACTAATTTTGGAAAATCAACATAGTCGGAGGACCATTGCTGAAATTAACTCTATTCAATTTGAATAACTTTTATAGAATTTTAATAACTTTTAAAATGATGATTTTTTATAAATTTTAACAACTTTTATATAATCTTTCTCAACTTTTGTAAACTTCTCACGAGCCTATAAATGTTTTTTTTTTTTTTTGAGAAAAAAAGACTTAATTCATTGAATCCGATAAAAGACAGTCAACAAGAAACTGAGGAGGGGTATCAAACCACTCCCCGCAACCTGACATAGAAACGGCCTCACGAGCAAGTAGGTGTGCGGCACGATTCGCAGATCGCTTAGCAAAATAGAAGTCTACACCCTCAATCATAGATGCAACTTCTTTTACATCATCAATAATAAAACCAAAACTAGAAACAAAAGAACTTGAAGTTACATAATAGACAAGTTGAGAATCAGTTTCGATGTCCACATCTCCCATCCCAGTTCCCTTTAGCCAGCTTAACGCTTCCCGAATGCACACAGCCTCGGCCTCTTGGACACTAAAATTGCCATTGAACCGGAGAGACTTAGCTGCTAAAAAGATACCTCCTTCAGCACGTAACAACCACCCTAATCCCATAGCTTTGTTTTGGGAGTCCATAGCAACATCAGTATTTAGTTTTAACCGGCCATTAATTGGGGGCCTCCATCTCTGCAGTAAAGGTTCATTCCCAGTGGACACTACACAAGGCTCCAGCGCTGCAGTCCAGTTCGTCAAGAAAGAGATGGACGACTGAACCATAGCATTGCAGTTAAAAATCTCCCCTTTCCATACTGTTGCATTTCTGCTGTCCCATAGACCCCAACACAACACAACAAATTTACTTTTCATATCCCATAGACCCCAACACAACACAACAAATTTACTTTTCATATCTTCATGCAAGGTGGCTATCAAATTTAAAAACCATTCAGAAGTAGTACCTTGAGCATTAACAGAGGAAGAAATTCCCAGATTAGTCCACATACTCACTTTAACAGAGGAAGAAATTCCCAGATTAGTCCACATACTCACTGCATGCTGGCATTCCATAAACAAATGACAAGTTGTCTCCTCAATCTGACCACACAAATGACAAACTAGTGAGCAATGAATGTTCTTTGTATGTAAAACATCACAGGTTGGAAGTATAGACATGGCAAGCTGCCTATAAATGTTTTATATCACACACTTAAAACATTTTATTGATTTTTACACTTTATTATTTTAAAAAGTTTACAAAAGGCATTAAAACTCTAAATTAAATACATTCTTACAAATTTTCACTTATTTATATTGATGTTTATTATTCTTAATTTTATTACAATTTTTAATAATATATTATATATATTTAAAGATTTTAAACAAATTTTTGTTCATTTATATATATATATATATATATATATATATATATATATATATATATATATATATATATATATATA
>NC_044916.1:14981713-15048235 GCF_003576645.1 Ipomoea triloba | reverse complement strand
ACCACTCCCCGCAACCTGACATAGAAACGGCCTCACGAGCAAGTAGGTGTGCGGCACGATTCGCAGATCGCTTAGCAAAATAGAAGTCTACACCCTCAATCATAGATGCAACTTCTTTTACATCATCAATAATAAAACCAAAACTAGAAACAAAAGAACTTGAAGTTACATAATAGACAAGTTGAGAATCAGTTTCGATGTCCACATCTCCCATCCCAGTTCCCTTTAGCCAGCTTAACGCTTCCCGAATGCACACAGCCTCGGCCTCTTGGACACTAAAATTGCCATTGAACCGGAGAGACTTAGCTGCTAAAAAGATACCTCCTTCAGCACGTAACAACCACCCTAATCCCATAGCTTTGTTTTGGGAGTCCATAGCAACATCAGTATTTAGTTTTAACCGGCCATTAATTGGGGGCCTCCATCTCTGCAGTAAAGGTTCATTCCCAGTGGACACTACACAAGGCTCCAGCGCTGCAGTCCAGTTCGTCAAGAAAGAGATGGACGACTGAACCATAGCATTGCAGTTAAAAATCTCCCCTTTCCATACTGTTGCATTTCTGCTGTCCCATAGACCCCAACACAACACAACAAATTTACTTTTCATATCTTCATGCAAGGTGGCTATCAAATTTAAAAACCATTCAGAAGTAGTACCTTGAGCATTAACAGAGGAAGAAATTCCCAGATTAGTCCACATACTCACTGCATGCTGGCATTCCATAAACAAATGACAAGTTGTCTCCTCAATCTGACCACACAAATGACAAACTAGTGAGCAATGAATGTTCTTTGTATGTAAAACATCACAGGTTGGAAGTATAGACATGGCAAGCTGCCTATAAATGTTTTATATCACACACTTAAAACATTTTATTGATTTTTACACTTTATTATTTTAAAAAGTTTACAAAAGGCATTAAAACTCTAAATTAAATACATTCTTACAAATTTTCACTTATTTATATTGATGTTTATTATTCTTAATTTTATTACAATTTTTAATAATATATTATATATATTTAAAGATTTTAAACAAATTTTTGTTCATTTATATATATATATATATATATATATATATATATATATATATATATATATATATATATATATATAAACATAATAAATGTAAACATAATAAATGTGAATGAAGGTTATACCCCCAATTTATGTTTTTTTTGTTAAGTTTTTTTGTACATTATGCTATAAAAGTTGTACTACATAATTGTAACACCCCACTTTTTCCACTTAAGAAAATACGGGTAATTTTTCTTTTTTAATTACAAATAACTTTTTAATTCCCCAAGATGGCTAGGGCTCTCGTTTTGAGAAGACAAGGTTCCAAATTTTTGAGTAGGATAATGGAAGAAGATGAATAAGTATTTTTTTTAAAGTGCACGAAAAAAGAGAGAAGAAGAAGAAGGAATGAAGAAAGAATTTCTTCTTCTGATCTTCTTGATGAAGGAATGAATTTATCAAGGCTAAAGGTGAGTACAAGGATATAATCATTTTAAATGAAATAGTATAATGACATATAATGGTGAAATAAATCACCATTAAGCAAAATGGTTATAACTCCCTAATCACTTTTGTAACCACCAATCATCATCTATCATATATATAAATATTAGTGTATGTAAGCTACTTACGTATGTTTTTTAAAAAAAAAAAAAAAAAAAAGCTACGTACATATGATATATATATCTTTTACAAAATTCTATTTTATAAAAATTATTATGTACGTATAATATATATGTATACTTCTTATGTAATAATATATATATATTTATATATTTAATGACTACGTACGTATGAATCTTTAAATAAAAAAAAATATTTTTATATATTCTTTTATATATAATAGCATGATGTACGTATGTTTATTTAAAAAATAATAATTTATTTGCTTAGTACATACGAATATAAGTATATCTTGATTTTCTTATGGGTTAGGTATAAAATAGTAAGGTGCTTCAATTAAAATTTTGTAGAGTAATATATGCATGTGTTAAATTATCAATTATGTATATTACATGTATATGCGCATTATATGTATGTACTCGATTAGTTATATATTATAGGGCCGTATACAAAATGTATTTTTATGAGTACTATACCGTATGAGGAGTAAATATACATGTATGTATGTTTATTTTATAGTGTATATAATTAATAATATAAATTAATTAGTATTCTTGAGGTATTATGTATGATGTTTGGGGATGAGATAAAAGGATTTTATTTAAATCATTAAAGTGTAAGATGAGATTTCATGCGTTTAAGTACAAGTATGGTTTTGATCAAAATATTGATTTACAAAATTATTACTTTATTTTGAGCAAAAGATTTATTTGAGCCTAATGATTTCTATGGAAGCTATGTTAGAAATATTTTTGAGGTATACTCAATATTTGAACCCAAGTGTGAGATTTTGATAAATTGATTTTTGGATCAAATACGATTAAATGATCTTTTCAAAAATGCCATTTTTGTAAAATTGAGAATTGAGGATTAACAAAACTATTGCCTTGCAAATTTATTTATGTGCAAAAAGAAAGATTTTTAATCATAATTATTTTCAAGTTATGGAAGCTATATGAAATTTGTGAATATGTGGTTGAAATTTAATTATTGTTGAGGAGTGCCCGTAAGGAACAATCCTCGGGTACTAGGGCACTATGGTGTGTCCTGTTGAGGCGGGTCTGTGTACCCTAATTAAAGGAGTAGTCAGTAGAAACCTTATCCTGGCTACTAGGGTTGGTAACTTCCCGTTGAGGCTTGGAATCCTCATTCGGGGGTGTGCACACTTAAGGTTAGAGTCCGGTTTCCATTAGAAATGGGAAATGTGTGTAGTGTTCGGTTGTGTGGGAAGCACCGTTCACTAGGGCCTAAGAATAAAGGACCCTGACCCATTTATGTGTGATTGATGTGCTTCCATATGTATTTTGTGGTGTGCAAGTGTGGCACAAAAATAAAGTTTATAAGAAAATTTTATAAGTGATGATATTGTGAAAAAGTTCTAATATGATTACTTTACCTTATACTTACAAAATTGAAAATATTTTTAATATGGCATTGCAGCCAAGTTGAGCAATTGGTAAAGTATTTTTCCCTCATCAAATAATTGTTTTCTTTAATTAGGGGCAGGCAGCCCCTTACTTAGCATGTTATGCTAACTCCTTTCTCTTTGTTATGTTGTTGTTGCTTATTTGAGTAACAGGAAATAGTTGATGAAAGATGAAGTGGCAAATGCACTAGGATGAGTTGCAGTTGGCTTTGGAAACTTAGTGATTAAATCTTTGTATTCAGGACTTGTTTTAAGATCCTATTGTTTAAGACTTATATTTGAGAACTTATGAGCTATTGTTTTGTGGATTAGCCTTAGCACTTAGGTTGTTTAGTTGCCTAAGTGTGGTGGTAGTACCCTCAATAAAGTTTGTAAGCTTCCGCATTTCGAATTATGTTTTAAGAATTACTTATTAATTGGTGAAAATGAGAAAAAAAATAGGCCGTTTTTGGGGGTGTTACAATAATATTTTGGACAAATATATCCCTACCGTTATAACTTTCGTTATCTTTTCCACTATTGTTACTATGCACATGCCCCCACCATATATTTTCTTATCTTCTTCAATAATAATAATAATAAAATAATAATAATAATAATAATAATAATAATAATAATAATATACACATTAAATATTAGAGTTATATGTTAGTTAATTTTTTTAAAATATAAATATTCAATTTATAAAAATATTTTACATTATTATTATTATTATTATTTACTATATTAAAATTTAAACAAATTTAAAATTTTAATACAAAATACTAATATTGAGCATCTATTTTTTGCGCATCGCGCATAAGAAAAACTAGTGTGTGTGTGTGTGTGTGTATATATGTGTATATATATATATATATATATATATACATATATATATATATATATATATATATANCCCCCCTCCCAGTTACTGTATGTTGACAGGTTAGTAATAGGCAAGCGTGACGTTCAAAGGGTTGTGCCGTCTTTGAAGGGATGGTCGACGAAGATGTTAAAGGCAAGGGAATCCTTGGAGATTACTTATGGTGGCTTTGGACTTGGGCGGTTGGATGCACCACTTTGCCAGGAGAACAACCCTGGTGTGTCTATTGGTCAACAGCTTATCGTGGGCAACAGATCAAAGGTATTGTAATAGAGCACTAGTGCAAGTTTCGTGTTGTATTATTTTTAGTTTTTTTTTTTTCAGATTAAAGAATTTATGCTGACCAGTTCAAGTTGTTGTTAGTAATCAAAGATGGGAACTATCTACGTGCAGAATAGTACAACACTTGAGATTAGTGCAATTACTCTAAAACCACTACTCTTATATGACTACGGTTTATTATACATTACTTTGTCTTACAAAGTTGGGTTTAACATGCATTCCTCTGTGTTGTTAGTCTCTTGTTGACAGGTTGGAGGAGAAAAAAACAATTCTTCATTCAGCAGTCCAAGACATTATTGAGCTAGTGCATCAATCACCAAAACTAGCTCAAGATTCTGAGTTATTCCATTCTGTGTTTGAGAATGCCCAGAATTTAATGGCTTTGAAGCCTGGAGTAGCACATGATCCTAGCCTAACATCTGACCAATTCGATGATGATTTTTGGGATAACCCAGATAATATACTAGCGCTAGAGCAAGCTGAACAGGCTGCGCAAAGGGGGAAGTCATTGATGGACGCTCCTACTTTTAGCTTAGGGTTATCGCAGGAACAGACAAACTTCAATTGTGCTGACGTTTCGACCATTGCAAGGGGGTATGTTACCCCTCCACCACAGGTTAATCACAAAACTTAAACAATGTATTTGTTGGGGTTCAAAACACAGATTAGTGACAATGATCTTATTGCAGACTACCATTCGTTTGGGGGGCTCACATAGTGCATTGTCGGGGGAATTAAAGTTGGTACCTTGTGACCGTAAGGGAAAATCACCGTTGAACACCAGCCCCCAAATGCTCACGGGTTATTTGAGCTCTACGCTAGTTGAAGTGTGTACCGTCCTATGGGATTGGATTTTTGACAACTCCAGGCTGATTTGTAAGTGTATTTTGGAATGCATTGCACTTGTATTTCTATTTGTGGAACCACTAACCATGGGAGGGTGTTTACTTTCCCAGTGGTGAGGTATTGTTCTCGTACCATGGACAGAATGCACTATGGCGGGACTTTCGGACTTTGCAACAGGGCACACATGTTTCTGCTGCAGTCGTTGATGCATGGTCTAGTCTGTTGAATGCACCGGTAGAAACAAGGAGGTGGGGCATGCCGTCGCGCTTGTTTGCATCGTTATCCACTACGGTACGTTCTTATAAAAAACAGAACTACCGATTAAAGTTCTATATGGTTCACCTTACAAACGTGGTTTTTGTGGAAACAGCAAGGCACGGTGATCTCTGCTACTGCTGACCGTGACGAAAGGCTAAACTGGTTCTCGAAACGCCTTAATGCAGATCTCCGGTCATCAAAATATGTTGGTTGGAGTTGTATAGACTTGGTAAGTTTACCACACGTAACAGGTGAGTGCACATCCATGCATTCTGGATGGTTTGCAACATTGCTTTGTTAAGATTAATGTTTTCTCACTCGCAGTTTGTTTTCCCCATTATTGACCGTGGACACTATTATGTTATGATCGTCTGCACAAAGAATCGAAGGTTTGATATTATAGATAACTGCTCGTCTCGGTTGTCTAACAAACAGAGATAAGGGAAAACACCTGATAATCTGGTATTTCTTATAGTCGTGCTCTTCTAGTGTGGGGTGCATGTTGGAGAATGGAATTTATACACTGGTATGTTATAAAATGCATGTGTTTGGTTATCTTTGCAGATTGACTTGCTTGCCTCGTTCCTAGAGCTCAATGGCCACCCCTTTCGTGCTGTTTTGGTCCGAAACTTGGAACCCAAGAGGTTGCAGATGGGTTGGCAGGTCACATCTAATAAGCATGACTCTGGAATTTATACCATGTGTCATATGGAGTTGTTCACTGGACAACGGTGTGCTGAATTGGACTATGGGTTGGTAAAAGGGGATACATGGCAGATTCTAAATCTTCGGAAGCGATACATGCACAACATTATTATGTCAGCAAAAAATGTGCACAAGGATGCAATTTCCACGCGTGTTGCACAGTATGGGCGTTTAAGATCGGGCAATGCTTCCTAGTGGAATCAGAACAGTTGGAGGCTATGGGGTGGGATGCTTTTTGGGGAATTGCTATGTAGTTCAGCATTATTATTATGTTTAGACTAGGACACGATTTATGGGTGTTAATGATTTGCACCTTTATTTTGGAGGCACGTGCAGTTGTTTGCACTGTAGATTTTGGAATCATTCTATTGTGTTTTTAATCATCTTAATGTGTTTTGAATAATTACAGTGTGCATTCAGGGTTTGTGTTTTTCATTTTTATTTATTGTTTAGTATAGTCTGAACCAGTCCTAAGATCCTTGGGTTTTTATTTATTTGCTTTTGATCTTATGAGTTATGAATATTATATTATATTATATACATAATTTTATTTTTTTTTACTTCGTGCATGGTTTTTATTTTTTTGCGAAATTTAATTTAAGTGTGATGAGAGCTAGAGAACTTGGAATCACTTAAGTACTTTAAGAAATGCAAGCATCATATGAAATAATTAACTTCTAAAGAAATAATAAGCAATCGCATCTGCATGTGTTTACCCAAGAAAAAAAAACTACAAATGCGCATCTGCATGTGTTTACCCAAGAAAAAAAAACTACAAATGCTATATAGGCTAGTAAAAAAAAATACACAATTCATTTTTATTTATTGTTTAATATACTCTGAACCAGTCCTAAGATCCTTGGATTTTTATTTATTTGCTTTTGATCTTATGGGTTATGAATATTATATTATATTATACATAATTTATTTATTTATTTTTTTACTTCGTGCATGGTTTTTATTTTTATTTTTTGCCAAATTTAATTTAAGTGTGATGAGAGCTAGGGGACTTGCAATCACTTAAATAGTTGAACAAATGCAAGGCATCATATGAAATAATTAACATATGAAGAAATTCAACAATGGTCTCTGCATGTGTTTATCCAAGAAAAAACTAAAAATGCTATATAGGCTAGTAAAAAAAAAGTACACATTTCATTTGTATTTATTGTTTAATATAGTCTGAACCAGTTAACTAGGATGATTATCATATGCTGGTGAGTATGCACATACACACCACTTTAACCCGTTGGACAGTTTCGGCTATCGTGCCGGGCAAATTGGTTACACGATCTACACAGTCGCTTCGGCTTCTTTGACTTTTCGATTCCTTTCTCTCTATTGCTCTTGATACGTCTTCCACTACCTTTATTTTTGACCTTCAATGGGGGTTTTATGGTCACGATGTCTGGTGCACGTGTCTCACAGAATGCCTCTATAACACCTTTGTTGCCCTTTGCAAGTTCCTGAGTTGCTCCGTCCTGTGTGAATTCTTCTTTCAACCCCTTAATTACCTGCGTCATGCGTTCCAATCGGTCCGAGTCACCACCAACTAACCCAATACATGAATAAATATCTGACCACATTTTTTTCATTAATAATTTTGTGGATGAATCCCTTGAGGTATGTTGCTCCCTTGTGGTTAGATGCTCCATGCAAGATAGTTTAGTCCACCTAGGCACCACATACTGGTTAGGGATGCACTCTAGCCGTGCATCTTTGAAGACCAAGAACATGTGTCTGCAAACCATACCCAAACGATTGAATAATCCACAGCTGCATAAAACACTATTATCTGCTGGACTATGTTTCACACAGAAAATTCGGTTGCATTCCTCTTTAATGTCGTACCAGGTAGAGTCTCCATCTTTGCGAATCTCAACTATTTGACAGTAGAAGCACCCCGCAATTATTTCTTTTTGAACCTCGTAGAAAATCGTAATAGTGTACACTGTAGCCGCGTGTCGTTCAAGTAGTAATGGTGTCTCGTAATCAGGGAAGTAACCCTCACATTGAGCATTTCGTTTAGCATCACTATGTCGTTGTGCGTCTATTGCACTCTCGTACTGGAAATAAAACTCCACTAGACTAGCGTTTGGGGATGTGAATTTTCCAAACGCACTTTTCTCTGCTTCAGATCGTGATGTAGTACGGATCAACCCACCCATGAACACATCTCCAAAATATGCTGGAATCCAAAATTTCCTGAGCTCAAATAAATGACATAGCCATTGGTTGTTGGCCAGCTTGTACTCTTCCATTAGTGTTTTCCATTGAGCTTCAAAGTCCTCAACGGATATTACCTCGTTCCAAACAATCTTATTTAACTTCTTCCGAAATACCTCGTCTTTTGCTAGTTCAGGCCCCACTTTTTCACTCACTTTTGTCATGATATGCCACATGCAGAAACGGTGGCGGCATTCATTAAAAACCTTAGGAATTGCAGTCCTCATAGCTAGGTCTTGATCTGTAACAATATAAAGTGGTGGGTTACCCATTGCGGCCTTGAAATTGTCTAACAACCATGTGTATGAATCTATGTCTTCCTTTGTGAGCAATCCTGCAGCAAATGTGACGCATCTTTTGTGATTGTCAACCCCCGTGAACGGCACAAAAACCAAGTTATACCTGCGATCACCATAACTCAACTTATTAATGCACAACAAACGAAATTAATTGTGATGCCCAGATTATCAAAACAAACACACGATGCTCATATCAACTAATGCTTTGGAACTATAATATTAAACACGTACTTGTTAGTACCGTATGTTGCATCAAATGATACAACATCTCCGAAATGCATGTAGTTTTGCCGTGAAATGGGGTCAGACCAAAATAGTCGTGCAAGCCTGTTTTCCTCGTCAAGGTAGTAGTTGTAAAAAAAATCAGCATTCAACTCTTTCTTGTTGCGAAGTTTCTAGATAACTATTTGTGCATCTCCACCCTCAATATATGCTTGTAAGTCACGCTTGAAGTTACAGAACTCCATGCTTGTTGCCCCCACGTTATCATACCTACCAGCCACCTCTTTGCAAAGTCTAAATGTTCGCGTGGGTCCTATATTTGCCTTTGCACAGTTGGCAATAAGTGTTTGTTGCCAGATATCAAGTTTTCGATTTGCACGCAAAAATACTTTGGATGCATCTGTTGTCAAATAATGGTTGTGCTTGTTTTCAAATATAGAAACCAAAAACTCTCCGGTGTTGATCTTTCTGAAACCTATCTTGGCACCACAACCAACCCTATTGGAGGGTCGTCGCCTACGTTGTATAAGACCTCCACCATCTTCTCCTTCCCCATTTTTGTGCTTCTTTACACCCCCACCTTTATATCCCTCACGGCTGCAGACTAAATATTTTGTTGTTATTTCTCCTTCCCTATTTCTCTTCACGGTGCTTTGCCTGGCGTCGAATCCACTTAGGGCGGCATAACTCCTATACAGTTGGACACCCTCTTCTAATGACTTAAATTTAAGACCAACATGTGGCACAGATGCACCCTCACAATTGGGCACCCAATACTTGGTTCTTCCTGGAGATATCTCCATTATGCAAGGTTCAACAGCAATTTGAGTTGTTTCTCCTGCATTCCCGTCTGCCAAAAAGTTCGATTATTAAAACAAAATACAAATAATAAAATTAAAGCCTACACTGTTGAAGCAGTGCACTGCTGTAGTAGCAGGAGAAAAAAACCAGCGCCAAAAGGAAGGGAAAAACAAATCACACAGTATTTATAAACTGATTAATTGTTCCAGTAGTGCATGGTGAAGTTGCACTACATTCTCACACAATACCACCATTCTACTATTAAATAAAACAAGATCATGGTTACATATCAACAATCAACGTACTATTACTAACCTGAATGCATGTTGGCGAGGATGGTGATGGCGTTCTCTTACTGGTGGCAGGAAAACGATGTACGTGATGTTGCAGTCGTTAGGATGGTGGCGAAGTACTCTTACCAGTGCCAAGAAAACGATAAAAGGCCTCTTGTAGTCGTTTCCCAATCAAAACTCACTACCGCAAAGATAGGAGTTCAACTACCAGAAGGATCGTATAGAATAGTATTAAAATTAAAAAGGAACAGGGCATTGCCGGACATACCCCTATGTATTCAGTTTAATAGTAAACGGTGCGATTATCCTAATTAATTGTAAGCCATTAGATCACCACAAATCTATGGTTAGTACAAGTTCTCAAGTTTGCATGGTAAGGGAGGTTTGCATCTGAAAACCACCCTCTATATATATATATATATATATATATATATATATATATATATATATATATATATATCAATGCATGATTATATAGGAGAAATTCATTATAGTTGACATTAAAATTAATGTTTAATTTACACTTTTCTAAAAACAATTATCTAAATACTTATTGTGGTTGGTATGATACTAGGTAGTAGATACTACTTTTGGCTGAAATTATTCTAAATTTTGTTAATTCACTTTTGGATAGGTTTGTCATTGTCTTCGTCTTCATTGCTTGTCCGATTCTTTTTTGTTGGTAGTGCCTCATGTGAAATTCGGTTACTGGTGCTAAGTTGCAAAAAGAACATATTTAGTGTAATTAGTTTTGTTACATTAAAGAAATAGATCCATGAAATCCTTAGTTGATTACCTTATATTGATATTTATAAAATTGACCCCGTCATTTTTTAGCCATTGATTATATTAGATGAATGAATCAAATTAGTTAACACTTATCATGAGAAATATATATATATATATATATATATATATATATATGTATGTATGTATATATTACATTCCTAAACAAGTGATCTCATTGGAATTCTGTGTGTTGTTATTGTGGCGGGTACAGAAAGCTTTAGTGTGGTATTGCAGGGTTGAGTTTTGTGATTCCTGTGTTCTGTGCAATAGTGTATGTTTTTGTGTGAAGTTTATACTGTATAGGGAGCAACTACATTTTTAGGGTAATTACGAATGGTTGTGTTTTCGGTGATCTGTGCAATGAAACAACTTCTTCTATGCTATAGCAAGCTGTTTGAAAATTTAGGTCAGGATATGCTTTGGTTTAAATGATATGTCCAATGTTGTATGCTTACTCTCTTTCTTTTGTTATGTGCAACACTTAGCGAATGATTGTGCTAGCAGGTTGATTCTGCAAATAACTGGTCCCGATATGATGTCCACGGTCTTATGTTCATTTCAATGCTACCATGTGTGAATGAATATGATGTTTCTTAACCGGACGCACTGTGGTCCGGGACTATTCGGGGGATGAGTATTTAAATACTATTTGTGCACTCTTCCTACTTTTATTGTGCATATGCTACTCCCCCCCCCCCCCAACATCCTTGTACGATTGCCAATGTGCACAATGGAAATAACTTCAACGCACAGAAGTAGACAATCCATTCACACAAGTAACACAGTCACGACAGTGCATAGATCGCCTAGCGTAGTTGCACACGAACACCTCTACTATAATTACTCTGATTTAAGTCTAAATAGGTGCTTAGACACGAGTAGGAAGGTGCACAATCGAGTTCATTGAATAAATCATCAAAACCCACTATGATGGCATCCACAAAATAAACAATTACATTAGATTCTCAGTGGTCTGAACTATGTAATGAAATAGGAAGAGTTGACAATCAGCGCACGGTTGATTTGCTAGACACTCCCTAAAATCATGCAAAATCTCTTAAAATATTAATTTTCAACTTTTTTGTTTGAGTACTATTGAGCACAACGAGTCAATAAGTTGACTCCACTAAGATTCGAACCCACTCCCATCATCCATATGGGAGTGTTAATCGGCATTGGATGCGACTTAACCACAAGGTTTTTGGCATTAATTTTCAACTTTTAAAAGCACAATCCAAGTACATGTCTATCCCTGCCCATTAAACTAATAATGGAATTCAAATAAAATTCAATTAAATCCTAGCCATTATTTGTGTCTAGATCAATGGATCAAAATTGTTCACAAGGACTCATGGGAAGGCCGGGTGGATTCACAGGAACAATGTCATATATATATATATATATATATATATATATATATATATATATATATATATATAAAGAGATCATATGCGAAGGTCGAAGGAAAGCTTTAAGTAAAAAAAAAAAATAGCGTTAAATCTCAACTATAGATCTAGTCTAAATCAACAATCCATAATTATGAAGAATTAAAAAAACACGTGGTTGCATTATTTTAATTTTGAGTAGGTAAGTTTAGATGTTCTTTGTCTTCGAGTGCACAATTTTTCCTTCTTTGAATGCACATTTTTTTTCTTCGAGTGCATATTTTTCCTTTCTTCGAGTGCATATGTTTTGTCATAGTGCATAGTTTCTCCCTTTGAGGCTTTGAGTGCACACTTTTGGCCTTCGAGTGCATATTTATGTGTCTTCAAGTGCACATTTTTGTGCATTCAAGTGCACATTTTTGTGCATTCAAGTGCACAATTATGTGTCAATGTTTGTTATCTTTTGCATTCTTTTCAATAACGTATAACTAAATTTCTAATGAAATTTGTGAGATTTAAGAACGATTTGTAAGGATAATTGCTTCAGTAACACTTACGTTAAATAACTTCACTTTTTGGTACCATAAATTGCTTCAATTGCACATCTTTGTGCATTTGAGTGCATAACTTTGGCCTTAAAGTGCACATTTTTGTGCCTTCAAGTGCACAATTATGGACCAATATTTATTATATATCTTTTGCATTCTTTTCAACAATGTATAACTAAATTTCTAATGAAATTTGTGAGATTTATAAACGATTTGTAAGGGTAATTGCTTCAATAAAACTTAAGTTGAATAACTTCCTTTTTTTAGTACCCTAAATTGCTTCAATTGCACATCTTTGTGCCTTCAATTGCATAATTTGGCCTTCGAGTGCACATTTTTGTGCTTCAAGTGCACAATTATGGGCCAGTGCATAATTTTAGCCCTGAAGTGCATATTTTTATTCCTTCAAGTTCACAATTTGGCATTGGAATGCATATTTTTGTGTCTTCAAATGCACATTTTTGTATAAAATTTTTATTTTAAGAGTCATTGACCACATTTACCCACACTTTCGCACGAGAACTCCCCTTCGCAACTGATCCTAAACTTCTATATATATAACTTTAATGATGTAAGAACAATTTTGTCTGATTAAAAAATAATAGTACAATATTTGTAAAGTAATTTACAATTGTACCATTATAGAAATACTGACAAAAAAATATTAATGCCACAATGACCTAAATCATTCCAATAATACAAAAGGATAATTAAAATATCGAGTCTTGTTCTAAATAATAAAAAAAAGGATTAATTAAACGAAAAAAAAAAAGAAAAATAAAACTTAACCTAGATTTGTTTTTAAAGAAATGCAAAAAAATGATTTTCAAGGTTCCTTATTTAAAAAATTCATTGAAATGAATTTTAAAAATACAATAATGTTTTTCTTACTTCATTTTAAAAATTGTGCAAATAAATATTTTTCTTCTCATTTTCCACCTTTTACAACCCGTTTAGTTGGAGGGAATTAGAATTTCACTTCCACATAATTTCGAAGATAAGCAAATTTCTTTGTTTGGTTGGACAAAATTGCAATTCCCTTATTTTCATGAAATTAGAATCTCATGTTCCCCTTGCTTGGTATTTCAATTCCGCATTTGTCAGAAAGAAAAAAAGAAGAAGAAGATAACATTGAAACAAAATTACCCTACTCTTTTCTAACATTTTTTTTTTGAAGATAACTCTTTTCTAACATAAAAAAAAAAAAAAGAGGATATTCTTGATACAAAATTACCCTTCTATAATATTTTTTGGATGTAAGTATTTAAAAAGTTTAACATTTTGTTATGTTTAAGTAAGTTGTGTACTTTTATTTTTATGAAGTTTTTTAGATGTGAACTTGTGAAGTTTAATGTTGCATGATTAAGTAAAATTCGAAAGTTGTTTGTTTGTTTGTTTGTTTTTAAGTAAATTTTGAAAGCTATTAAATATGTTATACTGATATAAGCTTATATCAAATATGTCCAAATAACAACCTCATTGCATTATAATTTTGACCCAAACTTACTTGTTATTTAAGATTATTATTACTCACTTCATCCTATTTTATGTGTCTGGTTCGGTTAACGAGGCTTGACTGAAGTTATTTTTAATTCAATTTTTTATAATATTAAATTTAGTATTAGTATACAAAATTTATATATTTAGAAATTACACTAAAAGTACTATAAAACACAAAAAAAAAATCAAATTTAAAAATAAGTAAATAATACTAAAGAAAATAAAAAAGAAGAAATAGTTGGTTTGACGAATGAATAGTAAGTATGATAGATAAAATGAGACAGAGAGAATAATATAGTAATAGGACATTTTAGTCTTTATATTATTTATTCAATTTCAATTCGCATGAATACAAACACAAAATTTAAAACTTTCAATAATTTTATTCTTGCAAACAAAAAAATGAAAATTTGAATTTCTACTTTATTTGATAGTATCCATTTCCCGGGAAATTGCAATTTCTTTTTTCCTTTAATTCCGTCTTTACAACCAAACAACCCATTTAAGTTTTTTTAGTAAATGGCCCTAAGAATTTTTTATTAAAAATGAATGGGAAAATTACACTTTTCGTCCTTAAGTTATAAGGTAATTGCAGAATTTGTCCCTAAGTGTTGGTTATGCTCACTTTTCGTTCCTAAGTTATCAATGGTGTTATACTTTTCGTCTCTTTACTAATAAAATTTTAGAGACAAAATTTGCTATTTTAGTATAACTCAGGGATGAAAAGTGAGCACGAAATGACGAAAAATGCAACGCCAATAATAACTTAGAGACTAAAAGTGAGCACGACCAGTACTTACAGACGAATTCTACAATTGCCCTATCATTTAGGGACGAAGAGTGCAATTTTTTCAAATGAAATTAAAAAAAGGAATAAGTGTCAAATACACCATCCAGCTACACACGAAGTCACCAAATTACAATTAGACAACTGAACTAAAAAAATTACAATTGAATCAATGAGCAACGTAAATTCATACAATTTAATCTAAAATGACTTGTTTATTCGTTAATATACGGACGTGTCGATTACGGAATTTAAAAATTTAAAATAACATAATTATAATTTTGTTGAATTCAGTGAAATAATTGCAGTTTAATGTATAGTTGTATGTCTTTTTTTTTTTTTGAAAAAATTGTAAGTCTTATTTGACTTTTATTCTTTTAATATAAAAAAACACACAGTATGCAATTGCTTTTCCCTCTTCATTTGAGGTGAAAGTATCTCTCGTTGCCGGTTTCAAAATTGAAACAGAGAGGAAAATGATTTGCAATATTTGAATTGGGTGCTGGTCGAAACCCTAGCTTTGAATTCTTGTTAAGATGAATAGACATTGTGTTTCAGCTTCAGCAGGGTTCACACGCAGGCATTTCAATTCTTTTCACCACCGAGGCAGTAATCCATCTCTATTTCCACTATTGAATTTCTCGTATTATCGTTGTAGCGTCAACCCACTGGTTGCAATGGTATATTTCTTTAGTTCTCAAACTCTTAACTGCCATGATATGGTTGCTTGTCCCCCTTCGATGAATCTTGAGTTGTATTTGCAAAATCGCCTATCTGGGTTTAAGTATGTTAGCAAGCTCGATGAAGCCCTTGCTTTGTATGATCAAATGCTTCGAATGCAACCTCGACCTTCTATAATTGAATTCACGCAGCTGTTGAATGCGGTGGTGAAGATGAAATGCTACTTGGATGCTGTTTCTTTATTCAACAATATGCGTGTATTAGACATTCAAACCGATGAGTATATACTGAACGTTGTCATCAATTCTCTTTGTTGTTTGCGCCGAGTTGATTTGAGTTTTGCAGTCCTCGGAAGCTTCTTCAAGAGTGGTCATGTGCCCAACGTTACTGTCTTCAGCACCATACTAAAAGGGCTGTTCCTTGAAGAAAAGATTCGGGAGGCTTGTAAACTGTTTCAGAAGTTGTTTGTAGAGAAGATATGTGAGCCAGATGAATTTCTGTTATCAATAGTAATTGACGGCCTTTGCAAAGCAGGATCCACTGGCATGGCTGTTAACTTACTTCATCTGTTTGAGGAGAAAGGAAATTGTAAGCCTGCTGTTGTAGCATATAGCACTATTATTGACAGTTTGTGCAAAGACAAAATGGTGAATGATGCTCTTGTGCTATTTGCTGAAATGATTAAAAAGGGCATTGCTCCCAATGTTGTGACCTATAATTCACTGATTCGTGGACTTTTCAGTTTTGGTCGATGGAAAGAGGCTGTAGGGATGCTGAAACAGATGGTGGACTTTAGGATTTGTCTAGATGTGCATACATACAGCATTTTGGTTGATGGCTTCTGCAAGGAGGGAAGGATTGAAGATGCTGTGAAAGTCATAGAGGAAATGATTCAAGACAGGGTTGATCCTGATGTCGTTACATACAATGCATTGATGGACGGATATTGTTTACAAGGACAAATTAAAAATGCAGTTGAAGTCCTAAAGACCATGAACTGTAGGGGATGCAAACCTAATACTCGTAGTTATAACATTCTGATGAATGGATATTGCAAGATTGGGAGGATAGACAAGGCCTTGCAAATTTTTCAAAATCTTCCCCAAGAAAGGTTGAAGCCCTCCACTGTTTCCTACAATACTATATTGCAAGGTTTATTCCAAGCAGGGAGATGCGATGCTGCCATGAAGCTTTTCAATGAGATGGAAGCTAGGAACGAAGGTCTGAGTCTTGTCAGCTACAATATCCTTTTGGACGGCTTCTGTAAGAACCATTGTGTAGCTCAAGCACTTTCACTACTGAGTGTAATGGAAGATAAGGGTTTGGTTCCTAATATAAGGTCCTACAATATTGTCATAGACGGACTGTTCAAAGATGGAGAGCATGGTAGTGCAGTGGACCTATTCAATGGCCTTCGTTCTAAAGGTTTGCAGCCGAATGATATAACTTATACTTGCGTGCTAAGTGGACTTTGCCAAGAAGGTCTGCTAGAAGATGCAAAACATCTCCTCAGCAAAATGGAGAACAGTGGTTGCATGCCCAGTAGTGTGGCATACAATGTTCTTGTTCGTGGATTTGTTAAAATGCATGAGCATCGTGAGGCCATTGTACTGTTGCAGAAAATGTTGAGGTATGGATTCTCACCTGATAATAGTACTTGCGAGATTGTACTTGATTCAATCCTGCGGGAAGGACAAGATTCCACTCTTCTTCACATGATTCAAAATACATTGGAAAATGACAAAATGGCCAACCCTTAGTGGAAGTGTATGTATTTTGGTGTTGTACATGATGTCCATATATTTTATTGAAGGTAAGTCTGTAGTTATTCATTTCCTTTGAGTTTCTGCGTACAAGTATTTCTGCTTTTGAAAATTTGACAGGGTTGAATTCTTAGGTGGTTGGAAACTTCTCAATAATATATGGGTTCAGAGACAGGATCAGAAGATGTAAAGGATATAACCAAATCATCCCCTGCAAATGAACTTGAAATGGAAAATGTTGAGGTATTTTTAGCCAACACCTAGATCTAAATATAACCAAACAGCAAAAAAATGTAAGATTTATAGGTTTTCTTCTCTGCTAAAGGATTGAGCTTTGAACTGGCATTACCTGATTATTATTGTTGTTTTCTTGTAGATGTTACCTCACTTTTCAGATGTCATCAAAACTCCTTGAATCTTGTGAACATGGTATGCTCCCTTCTTTTTTCTGTTTTCTGTTTCTGTTTTCAACTTATGATTGCAGAAAGAGGTTCTTCTCGTAAATAAGCTTAATTACCTCTTACATTCTAAATATGCTTCTCAAGCCAACATGAATCCCTACTATCTAGTGTCAAAAATCAAACAATAAAATGCAGACCAATTTGCTATATCACACAAATGCAGACAGCACCCAATGGAAGAATTTTGGACACAATAGGCCTGTTCTTGTGAGCTTCTTATTTAGGATGTATATGCAGCAGCAGCAGCATATAATTTGGAGCATACAATTATTACCCAGAAACTGGAATTCAAAGGTTTTGTTCCTCTGTTGCAATTTCTCAATTCTTAGTGAGTTTTCACACATTGGTCTTGCTGATGAGAGCATGCTTTGCTTGTTTAAGTTCATCCCACTGCACTTCGTCTAGTTCTCTTTAATAGCCTTGGGTTAAACCTAGCTATTCTAGGATTAAGTTGCACCTTTACGGTGTATGGACAACAGCAGCATGAAATAATTTCTCTTTAAAATTGTGTATTTCAGATTGAAGATGGCAGGCCAGTATTGGGATACGATTTCCTAACTATGAGTATATTATTATCATTCCATATTTCCATTTCCTGGCAAGTATGAACAATCCACAGATCATTTCATGATAGCATGCTTAACAATATAAATGAAGATTACAAAACACTGTGTGACACTGTGACAGAATGCATACTAGTAAGTAGTAATGATATATACAGTAGCAGGATGGCGCGCAATGTGCTCAGCAAAATGCCTGGTAAGGTTCTTTGTAAGGCTGGTATTGGGAAAAGTAATGTAGTAGACCACAATACTAGTTTGTGAATAGATGTGGACAATCTATAAAGAAGGAATAGTTAGGTTCATTTATACCTACACACAATAAAAGAACAAAATATTATAGAATAGAATCTTGTTAGCCACAATAACTTGGCAATTCGTGTATACAAGTTCGTTTAGGTTAATAGGTTGAAATTCTTAACACAAACACGAATTGTAAACGGATTGATACGATGGACACATTTATTATTCAACAACCAGTACATCAGCAGCTAGGCTTGTTTAAGTAGTAATACAAGATCCTAACTAACAGAGGTAAAATGGCCATTTAGCCTCTTCTAACCAACTTAATAGCTAACCACTTTATTAAACGCTGTGCTTTGGAGCTTGGGTCGTTACAGTATGCATAAATGCACCACATACTGTTTGGAAATGCATCATACACCATCATACTTAGTGGTGCATTTTTGAACATTTTGTGGTGCATTTATGCGTATCTAATGGTGAGTGACTGCACGGGAAGCTCTGTCTACACGAAAACTTAACCCTATGTTCTGTGTTTAATCTGTTTAGTGTGCACAACTGCATGAGATAAACTCGTGTAGTGACTTGGCCTAATGTAGTAAATTCATCTCATTCAATTTGATTTGTCTTGAATCTACAAATTTTCAAAATATCATTATAAGGGAAGTGATTGCTAGCTAACCAATACTTCCATTACCTAGCAAGCATATACAATGCACGCTCTCATTGAGTAGGTAGTGTGCACCACACATACTCATCATTCATTTTCTTTCATGCATATAATTTATATGCATTAACTAAATCCCCATGTAAGTCTTTAGGATTTTTTTAGTTTTTAACTTTCCCTTTATATTAAATAACAATAAGTTCTTAGTGGGTTATAAATGAGTTTATGTAAACGGATTCATGTAAGTGAGTTAACATGATAATATTAACGGGTTAAACGACCAGGTTCTTAATAGGTTTAACGGGCCAACTCGTTAATATACGAGAACATAACGGATTCTTAGTGGGTCAATCCGGTAACGACATGAGACATGTTAACAATAAACACTGGTATTTTTGTGTCCGATTTCGTATCGATAATTGCCAGGTATGCATTTTCACGAGTTTTATACTGATTGGACCAGCACAACTTTTTTTTTCACATGGCATCCATTGGAAACCAACATTTAAATCTTCCGCCTTGTGTAATTAAGTAAGATAACAGTGATAGAGTGTTGGAGCCGGAAAATGATTGGTGATATAATTCCATTCAATTGTGAATGCATTTGTAGTAGTACACAACAGGGGAGTGTTTTGCCAGACTTGATTTCAATGTAACCATATGGAGTTGTTAGTAAAAAGTGTAGCATTTGTTTCACCTGTTAGAAAAATACATGCGCAGCGAAAATATCAAATCACTTTCTCTATGATTCTATGTAAAAGAGGGATTTAGAAGGATTTTATCCTTGAAGCGTGCTTTGGCAGAGTAAGCCTCTAGTCCGTCCACCGGTCGGGCACGCGAGAACTCCCAGAGATTTCTACGTGAACACTAACCATTATTGAATTAATTCGTTAATCAATTATTAATGTATTATCAATATCGATAACTCTTTATCAATTTCTTTTAAAGTTCTTAGCATTACCACGAACCATTAAGGTGTGACTTTCTAGGTTCATAGTCAAACTAGCAACGAGTAATATTTAATAACTCATTATTAAATAACTCGTAAGTCATGAGTGACACCTATCAGTATGTCATGACTACCTAGTTGATAATGAATATATTTTTAATATATTATAATGAACCTTTCCGTTACAAATATCATGCAACAATTTCTTCCACACAGCACTTGTTCCGAACCAGGTAAATGTCATGGTCAAACTTGGTCAAACCCATAAACCAGGTCAATATGTTTATTCAATATTCTTAACTTGAAGTCCAACTTTATTATACTCTGGCCAGAGATTCTCGTTGTATGATTATTGAATAAACTAGAACATCATTGTTACCTCAAAGCGGTGGATCCTCTATTGAACGCACACATGTCTCCGTACAATACTGAACTAGGCCACCAAGTACACTTATAGTCCCATACGGAACAAAAGACGCATACTGGCAAAAACTACTCCACCATATGTATGAGACAACCATGTCGTCTCAAGTCAAAGAATTATTGCATACTTGTAACATACAACATACCGATGACACGCAGGTAAACACCATGCGGTACGTTGTAGTCAGTCATTGTTCAATGACTTGTTTTCTAACAATCATCCACATGTCCACTCTCTGTATCTCGTACTGAATGGCATGAGACTCACCATAAGAAGGACAATGTGCTAGTCTTATCGGAATTCTAATGCCCAATTAGAATTCCTATGACTAAGAACATTTTTACAATTCTTCATTTATTAATTCTTCGTCACTCATTCTTAACTCTTAAGAATGAAGAATTAAGAAGATTGTACGGAATAATATCAAATATTAACTAAGCCAAAATAAAATAAATAAAACAATTATTTATTATACTTATTTTATAAGAAATTAATGCTCAAAACAATAAATGTTGGCTCCTAGGGCATACATGTCTAACACCACCTGCATACAATTGTGTCAATGGTGTTTGGTAAACCCCAAGAAATTTATTCAGTAGAAAACATGTGGGATTATATACAAGAATGTCTACAGTTGGAGTTACATCCATGTAAGTGTTTGTAGTAGGGTTGTGAAATTGCCCAATACAAAAAAAATTGAGTTTAGCAGCAAGAGTTATCTAATGAATACAAGGGACAAATATGCAACACATGCATGAGCATTATTATTGAGATATAGAAAGAACAGTGAATAAAGGTATAAACAATGCAGTGAATAGAAAGACAAAAGCTACAACAATGAATTGTTAGATCAAAAATATACTAATCCTACAGACTAAATCTACGAGAAACCTAATCTCGTAGTAGCGGAAGCGTAAACTTGAACGGTGGATTTGCAGGGTGTTAGCCGTTTTGTCTCACACTTAACTAAGATGTATGAGTATCATAACTTTAGGTGCTATATACTTGTCTATCTTGCATCCCATTAATACAAGCTTTATATAGGCATAATGGTGGAATATGGACTAAACCTAGATGTCCAATCCAACCTATTACTTAATAGGCCTAGTCCACTTGCATCACATAATTAAGGCCCACAATATATAATATATATTGTATGGGAAAAGTTTTACTGTCTCTCACTTGGTTGGTGCAAGTACTAGCACAACTCTCATCAAAGAACAAAACACATAAATCCTAGTGATATGTCCTCTATTCGACAGAGTAGTATCTTCTATGCATTACACGTATTTTAATTCCCCAACTTAAATCCTTTATGAATAAACCTAACGTTTATTCTTGGTACATTAAGGGATGTTTCTCAAAATAAAATATATGCGCAACTTAAAAGAGAAAATCATCCAAATTGTACAAAAGAGTACACTTTATGATCTCTAAGATCCTTAATCTTAATTATGCCTTAAGTAGAGATCTCTTAATTTTAGCATAATGCTAAATATATTCCATGACTAGTGACTTAATTTAAATACTACCTTTAACGGCCAAGAGCACAGAGTTGAAGCATTCCAACAACTTAGACAATAAATCAAAACTCTAAGTCCATAAATTTGGAATTTTAATTATACACCATAACTTCGCAAATAATTTCAAAGGTTCACCTCAAAATGAACTGAACATTATGAGTCTTACTTTTATGTCTGATAGACGCCAAAAGTACCTAAATATCTAGAACTAATTAAGTTAATTTCTTGCCAAAACAAAGATTCGAAGGATGCAGCCATGTATTTTCATGCTATTTTGCTAACAAATTACAAAAAACGTTGTGTGGTATGTTTTGAGAGATTCCACAGGATTAATGGCTGAAATCAACCAAGGAAAGCATGAACGATGAAGAGAAGAACCAATCCGCATAGGGACACGCAAAGACCAAGGCAAAAACAACAAAGGAAACGAAAATAGAGAAGTTCGCGTCCACAAGCCTCACCACGCGTGTGAGCTGGCGTGGAATTATTCCAGTAAGCATCCACGCCTGCTCACACACGTGTGGACTGGCGTGGACGGGCACTAGAACCCTGCGCGACATTTTAGTATTTAAGGGACATTTCAGCTAGGAGGAAGGGGTCTTTTGTCAAATTTTCATTTCTCATTTTAGACTAGGGTTAGATAGGATTAGAGAGTGGAGGAAGAACTCCTTGGAGAAGAGAAAGACTTGGATCTCCATAGCTTTGGAATCCTTTTGGGGAAACTCTTCCATTATTGTTTGATTTCTCTTTGGGGATTCTATCTTGCACTTTCATTTTCCTAAAGATATTTGCTTTTTGTTTTGATCTTGTTAATATGCTTTGCTATTTGAATGAAATCATGTTATTAGAGCCTATGAAGGACTAATCCTTAGGATAGGGGCTAGGAAGAATGGAGATTTGGTGTTCATGTTCTTAAACTATTAAATGAGTTTTGATTTCTTTGGGATTGTTGAAATTGTGTGTATGTTTTGGATGAACTTGTAAGATCGAGGGCCCCGATCTCTTCAAGAGTATAGGATCATCCCTTTGGCGAGATATCGCAAGGGGATGGAGCCCACTACCCACATCTCCCGCTCTCAATCTGAGAAGATGAGATCCGGAGGGAACTTGTAGACAAAGTGTTTGACGAAATTCCCCAACCGACTGAGGATTAGGAGCTTGAGTGTGACGCCACTCAGGACATTGTTCCAAGCTCCTTCAATCATGTCTCAACGGAAATCAAACTTCTCCCGTAAGCTTTGAACCAATCTCCACGACATTCTAGCCCCCGTCCGCTTTTATTTCACATTTATTTCTTAGAACTTTTCTCCAAACCTTTACAACTTCACTACCTCACTCTATCAACCTTTATACTCTCATCTCTAGTGTTATCTGAAATGTAAAAGATAGGAAATCTTTCTTCTCCAATTTGCCATCCACGTGAGACACGACACTCGGGGAGTTCAAAGACTCTTCGTTTTAACATCCCTTTTCATTTCCTACACACCACCTCACCACACATAACTGCAATCCTTCAAAATGACGCCGTTGCCGGGGATGGCAAACGGTGAATTTAAAGTTTTACTATCTTGAATCGTTTGGATAACTTGTTTAATTCATTCTCTTTTGTTTTAATTCTGCTATTATCTACACTTTCGCACCCAACTACACATCACTTGAGCTAATATGTGAAAGGAGCTACTTCTTGTGCTCCGATTCTTTGTCTGAAAGTTTGATTGTAGGTTCTCTGCGAAATAACCATGGATTCACCTCCACCTAATGAACGAGCCTACCATAGCCATTCACCTTACGGAAGAAATTCTTACTATCCCTCACCACCATATCCACCACCTCAATACTATCACAATTACTCTTTTCCTTACCCACCGTCTTTTCATTATCTTGTACATCCTCCACCAACTTATTACCATGAACAATCTTATGCAACCCAGCATTATCAGCCTCAAAGATATCCTACTCATGAGATGCCTCCATACTACCCTCCAATGCACCCTGACGAGCCAAACAATCCAAATTCTGAAAATTTCGCGAGCAGTGGCCCATCCACGCGAGCAACACGCGTGTGGACAGACGTGGATGCTCACTGGAACAAAACCACGCACGCTCACACCCGTGTTGACGACGTGGACAGAGCGGAAAATTATACCTACTCTTCTACTTCTCCAGATCAGCCTCTTTCACTTAAAGACAACCAGACCACCCTCGAATAACGCCTAAATGATTTTATACGTGAGACGAGGGAGGAGAATGCTAAACTTAAAGAGACTATCACCAAGGAGATGTTGGGAGAAATTCAAGAGCTTCGCCACGAAACACTCTCACCGCTCCAGACTGTTGCGAGTACACTAGCAAAGATCATGGAAATTGACAACAACTTGCGTGCATAGGGTGAAATGTCAAAAGATATTTATGTTAAAACGGAAAGTCTGTGACTCCTCGAGTGTCGGTCTCGAAGGAGGGACGTGGAGGTGTGTCAAACATTCGGGAGTTTACTTGATTGGATCATGCATAAGACTTGAGTGTGGTGAAGGGTGGAATTGCAAGTGAGAGTGTAGTTCATTGGTTGGTTTGAGTGCAAGAGAGTAGTAAAGTAAAAGTGATTTTGGGAATATGTAAAAGGGGTAGGGATTGGATAGTGTTCATGAATATTGCATAGTGAGAGTCTAAGGTCATGGATTAGGATTGCTAGGATATTGTCTATTCAAGAGTGTATTGTCTTAGTCCTTTTCCACCTTGTGTACTAAGGCTTCTTTGACTTAGGAGTGCCTTCAAGCATCCAAAGTTCTAAGAGGAATTTTATCAAACACTTAAGCTACACACTATCCTACTATTCTTAAGAAGTCCATAGGAACTTTGATTGTGTAAAGCTTCAAATCCTAACTCTAATCAAAGACATGAAAGAGTCAAGAGCTCAATCTCTCATCTAGATTGGCCAAATCCAACGAGATCTCATCAAAACAACAATCAAAAGACAAGAATAGATAATCCATCAACACAAACTCATAGATCCAAGATATAGAAAAATAAGATCATCACAAAAAGCAATATTCAATCACACAATCCAAATCCCTAGACTAAATTAGCTACTCATGATATGAAATGAAAGTAAAAGCTAATTTAATCCAAGAACAAGATAGCTAAAATTATAGAAATGAAATAGAGATCACCTAGAGAGAAGAAGATCTTCAATCCAAGCTTGTTGTCTTCTACAATGGAGATTGATCTAATCTAAAAACTAAGAAAAATGGAGAAAGTTCTCCAAAGGAAAAACTAAGAAAAATGGAGAAAGTTCTCCAAAGGAAAAACTAAGAAAAGGGAAAACTAAAATTCTGGAAAATCCTCCTTTTGAAATTCATCAAAGGGGTTTAAATAGTCTCCGAAATGACAACCCTAGCTGAAATTCGCGCATCACGCCTCCACGCCTCTCACACGCGTGTGAGCGTGCGTGGGGAGCTTCTGGAAAGTTTCCACGCTTGCTCACACGCGTGTGGCCTTCCAGATTGGTCCTCCGGGGCTCCGCTTTTGCCTGGTTTGCTCTTTAAGCTCATCTTTTGGTCCTATTTGCTCCCGGGGCTCCTGTTTTACTTCTTTTAAGCTAAAAATAGCTTTTGTGCATCAGTTAGTGATTTTCAAGCATTTACGCACATAATTTACCAAATAAGGATGCTATAGACGCGATAAAACACCCGAAAATGTGCCTGAAATAAGTGTATCTCGGAGTCTTATCAGAAATGATCCAAGTTCAGGGAGAAACGGATGTGAATGCTGTCACACTTAGGAGCGGGAGAGCACTTCCAGAAGTTGTTCCACCACCACCGCAACCTGTCCAAAGATGATGAGCCTTTCAACACAAGACATGTTGAACAAGCACTTGAAAAAGAAATTAGAAGGGAAGAAACGCAACCACAACCTTCTCGAAAAGGGAAAGAAATCATGCAAGAGCCACCGCCCGTGCCGAAAGCAAAGCTTCCATTTCCTCAAAGATTTCGCACTGACATCGATAACGCCAAATATGATAAGTTCTTACAAATGCTGCGCCAACTGCACATCGATATGCCATTCATCGACGCCTTGGGAGAGATGCTGAGGTATGCCAAATTCTTTAAAGACCTTTTGTCTAACAAAAAGAGGTTAGTTGAAACCTCTACCGTTGTGCTAGGAGAAGAGTGTTCTGCTATATTACATAAGAACGTGCCCTGGAAATTGAAAGATCCAGGTAGTTTCACTATACCATGTAATATAGGAGGAACTACTTTTAACAGGGCTTTAGCAGATCTAGGTGCTAGCATTAATTTGATGCCTTTTGCGTTATACAAAAAATTGAATTTAGGGACTCTTAAGCCTCCCCGCATGTGTATTCAATTAGCCGACCGATCTACCAAATACCCTAGAGGTATCGTGGAAGACGTGTTGGTCCGAGTCGATAAATTCATTTTTCCTGTAGATTTTGTGATCTTAGATATGGACCCGGATGTGGAGATTCCTCTTATCCTGGGTAGACCCTTCTTAGCAACCGCTAGAGCTTTGATAGACGCAGGAGAAGGCAAACTTGTTATCCGGGTGGGTGACGAGTCCGCCAGCTTCGACGTAACCAAAATTATGAAATATCCTTTGGATGGAGACGAATGCTTTTTTGTCGACTACGTGCACGATGAGATTGACTATCTGTGTGAGCTGCCCCGAGCCAAACGACACGATTTTAATTGGGAATGTCCCACAGGGGCAAGAGATTGTAATGAAAATACTTTTGAGCATGAACTGAACACTTTACATATTGCTTCACACCGAGAGGTTGATCGTTTTAACTTGATTGATAATGCTTGTAACTCTAAATTCGTTGAAAATATGAATTGTATTGGTGAAGTTTCGGAGGATATGGATGGAGAAGATGGGGATGAATTTGATGAGTTTGAGGGGGAATTAGATGGTGGAAATGAGAAAAGAAAGGAGGAGAATGAGATAATACAGGAAGGTGAACTGAAACAATTGCCTACACACCTTGAGTATGCTTACCTAGGATTAGGAAAAGAGTTGCCAGTTGTCATCGCAACAGATCTTTCGGATAAACAAAAGGAACAACTGATAACCGTGTCGAAGAAAAATAAGGAAGCAATCAGGTGGAGGATGACTGATTTGAAATGCATTAATCCAGCAATTTGCACGCATAAAATTCTGTTGGAAAAAGGTTCGAAACCTATAGCACAACCGCAGCGACGACTTAACCCGAACACATTCGAAGTTGTGAAAAATGAGGTGATCAAACTTATGGACGTAGGGATGATTTACCCTATTTCGGACAGCATATGGGTTAGTCCAACCCATGTGGTGCCCAAGAAAGGAGGAATCACAGTCGCTGAAAACAACAACAAGGAATTGATCCCTACTAGAAAAATAACTGGATGGAGAGTGTGTATCGATTACCGAAAGCTCAACGAAGCTACTCGTAAAGACCATTTCCCTCTACCCTTTATAGATCAGATGATTGAGAAAGTGAGTGGATTTGGCTACTATTGTTTCTTGGACGGAATGAGTGGATATTTCCAAATTCCAATAGCCTTGGAAGATCAAGAGATTCACTTGTTCATTTGGTACGTTTGCTTACAGGAGGATGCCGTTTGGTCTCTGTAACGCCCCTACGGCCTTCATGCGCTGTATGCTGGCTATTTTTGAAGATTTTATCGGTGATTTTATGGAGGTATTCATGGATGACTTCACAATTTTTGGAGAGACTTTCGAAGAATGCCTCGAAAATCTAGAAAAGGTGTTAGAACGGTGTCAGCAGATGAACTTGGCATTATCATGAGAAAAATGTTATTATATGGTCAAGGAAGGAATTGTGCTCGGACATAAGATTTCGAAAAAGGGAATCGAGGTTGATAGAGCTAAAACAACGATCATTGAAACCCTGCCTCCACAGCACAATGTGACGTCCTTGAGGAGTTTCTTAGGACATGTTGGATTCTACAGAAGATTTATAAAATACTTCTCGAAAATTGCAAGACCATTGACTAGATTGTTGGAAAAAGATGCTGTATTTGAACTAAATGAGGAAGCTATGAAAGCATTCCAAGGTTTGAAGAATGCCATGGTACATACTCCAATTCTTGTAGGACCCAAATGGGATCAACCTTTTGAGCTGATGTGTGATGCGAGTAATTTTGCAGTCGGAGTTGTGCTTGGACAAAAGAATGACAAGAAATTTCAACTTATTGCCTACGCTAGTCGAATGCTGACAAAGCCTCAACAAGCCTACACCACAACCGAAAAGGAATTGTTTGCAATAGTGTTTGCATTGGATAAATTCAGGTCGTATCTCTTGATGTCAAAGGTCATAATTCATACTGATCAAGCGTCTATCAGATTTCTTATGTCTAAACCCGAAGCAAAGCCAAGACTGATTAGATGGATTTTGCTGTTACAAGAATTTGACGTGGCTATTGTAGACCGAAAAGGAGCTGAGAATAGTGCAGCTGATCATTTGTCAAGATTAGAAAATGAGAAAGGACAAGATACGACTGGAGATGTAAATGAATATTTTCCTGAGGAGAAATTGATGGGCCTTTATCTCACGCCTTGGTATGCCGATCTAGCCAACTACCTAGTAGGGGGTGAATTACCAGAGTTATTGGATACACATGCCAGAAGGAAATTAAAAGCAGAATCTCGATTTTATTTCTGGGATGAACCACACCTCTTTAAAGTGTGCGCTGACCAAATAATCCGACGTTGTGTGACAGAGGCTGAAGGACATGAAATTCTAGGAGAATGCCACCGAATGGGCCATCACTCAGCAAACAGAACTGCTAGGAGAGTACTTGAAGCAGGCTTCTATTGGCCCTCGATATTTCGGGACGCTCAAATTTGCGTAAGGAACTGTGACAGATGTCAACGGACTGGGAACATTACTAGGCGCGACGAGATGCCGCAGAACTATATTTTAGCATGCAAAATCTTCGACATTTGGGGATTAGATTTCGCAGGACCTTTCCCGGACTCCAAAGGTTTCAAGTACATCCTCGTCGCAATTGGTTATGTATCAGAATGGGTTGAAGTTGAAGCACTCCGAAACAATGATGCCAGGAGCGTGACGAGATTTCTAAAGAAATTATTCACAAGGTTCGGGGTCCCACAGATTGTCATTAGCAATAGAGGAACACACTTCCGAAATGTGCCAATGCGAAGACTACTTCAAAAACAAGGCATACAACATCGGGGTGGAGTCCCGTATCACCCTCAAACTACCGGGCAAGTTGAGAATGCGAATAGAGACATCAAGGCTATATTGGAAAAGACAGTAGCTCAACATAGAAGGAATTGGGTTGACAAGCTTAATGACACTTTATGGGCTTTCCGAACTGCGCACAAGACACCGATAGGGACTACTCCATACAGACTTGTATATGGTAAAGCATGTCACCTGCCAGTAGAAATCGAACATAAAGCATACTGGGCCATTAAAAAGCTTAATGAAGATCTAAGCATGGCAGGACAAGAGAAGATGTTTCAACTAAATGAATTGGAAGAATGACGTTTGCTTGCTTACGAGACATCCAAATCTTACAAAGAACGATCAAAGTTTTATCATGACATGCACATCAAGAAGAACAAAGAATTCACTGAAGGGGATAAGGTGCTGCTATTCAATTCCAGATTAAGACTATTTCCTGGCAAACTTAAATCACGATGGACAGGGCCATATATCGTTACAAAGGTTTTTCCTTATGGTACCTTAGAGATCATGCACCCCGAAAAAGGAAGTTTCAAAGTCAATGGCTATCAAGTGAAAAAGTACTATGGAATGGAAAATGTGCAAGGAATAGTCCAATGCTGCAGGCTGGAACCTTGGGTCGATGAGTAACCGGATTATCAAATCATCCTCGTCGGGCTAAAGACGTTAAACGTAGCGCTGATCGGGAGGCAACCCGATATTTGAATTATTTTACTTTTATCTTCCCTTTATTTTATCAAATAACCCTCCGAGCTGTAATTTCCTATTTTTGTAGGTTCTATATTCTTACTTGCAGATTCTATCATAAGGAAAAGAGGAACAAATGCACGAGCACATGGGAGCTTAACAGACATTGGGATGTCTACTAGGTTTTACACCTCCTATCCCTTACCTATTCATAATGTGAACTTTATGCTTTCGTTTTAAAGTGTGGAAACATGCCTGCTTCGTCGAATATTTGTTCCATTATATTTTGAATAAACATCGAGGACGATGTTTTGTCTAAAGTGTGGAAAGAGCACGCTGCGCTTAAAAATGATAATTTTTCTTAACAAGGCTCTATCTCATTTGTTTGAAAGATAATCAAGCCACAAGCATGTGTTGTTATTCACTCTATCTTTGGAGAATGCTAAATCTGTGCCAAAAAGTTTTCTCTTTGAATAACCTTGAAAGTACCCCTACTTTGACCTTTAAAATTTGATATTGTTAAAATTTGTGTGCTTGCTTGGTATTTGCCTCTTATTTTGTAAAGATCTGTAATACCCCGTATTTTCCTAACATTATTATTTTATCCTAAGGCGTTGACATTCATAAGTTATGATCTTCAGATATTTCAAAAGAATTTTTATAAGTGAGTATAGTTGTTATTAAGCTGCGATCGTACGTCCCGGTCGCGAACCGTAAAATTTTTAAGGAACGAATTTTCAGCTCGGATTTCCTAGGAAATGGATGATTATGCATATTATGACTAAGTATGAACTTCCTGCTTAGTTAAGTTGGAATCAGACGGACTACAAGGGTGAAAATTTATTTTGACCGTAACATCGCAGAATTTCGCGGTGTACCGAACCTAGCCCAATTTTGAGTTTCAGTCTGAGATAAATTTTTAGTTTCGGAATTATTCCTATTTAAATTATTTCCTACCGAAATTATATCTGTTTTGACCCTTACCAGTCCAATTGAAGATATTTTTCTTGAGTTACCATAAGATTTTGACACTTGTCACCATTTCTAGCCACATGTTATTATTTAATTAATTCTTGAAGATGATCCAAATAATGTGGCTTATCCTACAAGCTCCCTCATATAATATATAAGCTTTGTCTTTAATTTTTTTTCCATTTCCCTTCAAATTGCCGAAATCAAAGAGAGAGAGAGAAAGTGTGATCATCTTCATCTTCTTCACCATTTTTCCTCCATTAAAGCTTGCTTCCATAGCCAAGTTTCTTCACAAGTGTCAAACTATTCGGTAAAACTTTGATTTTATTCGGTGGAAAGCTTTGTTTTTCCTCCTAGAGCATGAATCTGAGCTTAAGTTCTTAATATTTGTTGTTATGGTGTTGATTTTGATCTTAGGGTTTTGAGTAAATTGGGGGAAAAGATCCAAAATTCATCCTACGGTGTTAATATACTCTCAAGGAGGTAAGGAATCCCTTTATTTGGTTGAGGTTATTTGAAACTAGATAATTGATAGCTAGGTTGTGAATTGTGGTTGATTGGTGTACATGAAATCTATGTGTTATGTGAAAATTATGTGTTTAACTTGAGGAACTCTTAGATGGTTCAAGAAATTACTCTTTGAATTTTTGGTAGTTTTTGTGTACATGTTCATAGCTAATGTATGCATGTATATGTTGTATTTATGTCCATATAGGCTTATACTTGTGAAAATATTGAAACTCAAGATAGATTTCTGGCAGTAACTTCCGAGATTTATTGGGAAAATTTGGTAAGGTATTTTGATCCTATTTTTTTCAGATATGTAGTTCTATAAGTGTAGAACCTGCATATAAAATTTCATAATGATCGGAGTAGTATAAGTATGGTTTTCGAATTTTTTTCCAAAACTGGTCCAGAGAGAAAAATTCTGGACAGCACACTGCCAAGGGCAAAAATGGAATTTTCTGTGTTTATTCGCGGATCAAAATGATCAAAACTTTTTATGGACATCAAGTACTATGAGTTGGGGTCTACTCTTTGATGTAGACAGGGATTGTTGTTAATGTTGTAAGTTTAGCCTGTGCACTTAGAGTGGAGTTTGTCAAAGAGGTGATAGAATTCACTCTAGGTGTGGCGGTAGCACCCAGTTTTCTGCCGATAAGATGTAAGCTTCCGCAGCATATGAATACTGATTTGTAATAAATGTAAGAGTTGAAAATTGGGGTGTTACAAGATCTTAGTTAATGATCTCTCGAAGTGGGAGTGTGCAACCCCTAATTTCAGAAAGATAAGTTAAGCGAAGCCCGGAATTAAATAATCATAGATAGAACATGGGGCAAAAGGAGAGCTTACCAGTGAGCATTGAGTGAAATATCCCTTATCCCAAAGTAAAAGGCATGAGGGGATTTTTGAAGAAAGAGTAGAAAAGGCAAAAAGGCCAATCCCCGAGATAAGAAAAGAGGAAAGCCATCTCGCTAGGTAGCAAGCAACCATAGTCTTCAAAATGCATAAATGCTCTACCTGGAGTCGGTTGCTCACATAAAATGGTCATAGGAGATGAGAAAATGGAGATGAGGTAAGCCGCTTCGCTAGGGTTCAAGCACCCATTGCATTGTCTTCGAAAAACAGCTCCATGTGAAGTCGGGTCGCTTGATGACGTTACCCTAGGAAGTGAGAAGAATGAGTGACCGTCCAAGCCACTGGCGGAGAGCGGCCCATGTATCTATCCTCACTTACCTTCACGTTGGGCTTTGGCGATAAGGGAGGCCGGTTGATTAGGTTTTGTACATCGTTCCCACTAGGGGGATCAGCTTAAGGCCTTCGCACAATAAGAGGTGAATAAAATTTTGGATTGCATGCTTGGTATTGTGAGAACTTATTACCAATCCAAACTATGACCATCATGGGTTTTGCTTTGTTTGAATATTCATAGCAGTGTATGGCACATTTTTATCATTCCTTAAAGATATTGTGAAGGATTTCAAATCTCCTGGTAGATTGTGTTTTGAACAAATATTAATCATCAGGTTGAGCACATCTTTAGCTTAGATACTTTTGGCATCTAAATGAGAAAGTTTTGAGCGTATAATTTGCTCGTGGACGAGCAATCTAAAGTGTGGAAACTTTGATAGATGCCGAAAGTACCTAAATATCTAGAACTAATTAAGTTAATTTCTTGCCAAAACAAAGATTCGAAGGATGCAGCCATGTATTTTCATGTTATTTTGCTAACAAATTACAAAAGAACGTTGTGTGGTATGTTTTGAGAGATTCCACAGGATTAATGGTTGAAATCAACCAAGGAAAGCATGAACGATGAAGAGAAGAACCAATCCGCATAGGGACACGCGAATACCAAGGCAAAAACAACAAAGGAAATGAAAACAGAGAAGTTCGCGTCCACAAGCCTAACCACACATGTGAGCTGGCGTGGAATTATTCCAGTAAGCATCCACGCCTGCCCACACGCGTGTGGACTGGCGTGGACGAGCACTAGAACCCTGCGCGACATTTTAGTATTTAAGGGACATTTCAACTAGGAGGAAGGGGTCTTTTGTCAAATTTTCATTTCTCATTTTAGACTAGGGTTAGATAGGATTAGAGAGTGGAGGAAGAACTCCTTGGAGAAGAGAAAGACTTGGATCTCCATAGCTTTGGAATCCTTTAGGGTAAACTCTTCCATTATTGTTTGATTTCTCTTTGGGGATTCTATCTTGCACTTTCATTTTCCTAAAGATATTTGCTTTTTGTTTTGATCTTGTTAATATGCTTTGCTATTTGAATGAAATCATGTTATTAGAGCCTATGAAGGGCTAATCCTTAGGATAGGGGCTAGGAAGAATGGAGATTTGGTGTTCATGTTCTTAAACTATTAAATGAGTTTTGATTTCTTTGGGATTGTTGAAATTGTGTGTATGTTTTGGATGAACTTGTAAGATCAAGGGCCCCGATCTCTTCAACAGTATAGGATCATCCCTTTGGCGAGATATCGCAAGGGGATGGAGCCCACTACCCACATCTCTCGCTCTCAATCTGAGAAGATGAGATCCGGAGGGAACTTGTAGACAAAGTGTTTGACGAAATTCCCAAACCGACTGAGGATTGGGAGCTTGAGTGTGACGCCACTCAAGACATTGTTCCAAGCTCCTTCAATCATGTCTCAACGGAAATCAAACTTCTCCCGTAAGCTTTGAACCAATCTCCACGACATTCTAGCCCCGGTCCGCTTTTATTTCACATTTGTTTCTTAGAACTTTTCTCCAAACCTTTACAACTTCACTACCTCACTCTATCAACCTTTATACTCTCATCTCTAGTGTTATCTGAAATGTAAAAGATAGGAAATCTGTCTTCTCCAATTTGCCATCCACGTGAGACACGACACTCGGGGAGTTCAAAGACTCTTCGTTTTAACATCCCTTTTCATTTCCAACACACCACCTCACCACGCATAACTGCAATCTTTCAATGTCTCGCAAAATTGTCTTGAGCCTTACAAACCAAAATGACCTAGGATCAATTTTGAAGAAACTGAATACTCTATTAAATGATAAAGAATTTATTTAAATAACAGTGCATCACAAGTTAAATGTTTTTGTTCTAATAAACTCCTTAATATTGTTACAACATTTTTATAAATATGTTGCACAATCAAATGTTCAATAATTTGAACTTATGAATTTATATGAACAAATACACAACTAATACTTGTGGAATCTTTAGTGGTGCATTTTAATGATATTTTTTTCTAAATGATCACTCACACTGATTAAAATATTCTTTAGCAGAATTAATGATATACGTAGTCACAATTGATTTGACCAACTAAATAATGAAGATGTAATTCCCAAACCATTAGTTGGGCATACTAAATAATCAATTTTGGTTCCAATTATAGTCTAACTAAAGTAATAACTAATGAGGACATAACTCACCACCATAATTGGACATACTAAAAATAATAACATACACTTTCCAAAATCAAGTTGAAATTTGGCTCAAAAAGATACATTTTATTCTTGGAATCCAAAAGAGGTATATCATATATATCACGTAACTTACTACAGTTAGTCCAAATAACCGAGCAAGATCCATGGATAAACTATTAATAAAAGGTGGTTAAATTTTAGGAAGTAACTAAATACATGTTTTGCCAATGCAAACCATGAAACTTAGAATTATAACTGAACTAAATTTATAAATTCTAAAAAATTGTGATAAAATTATTATCTAATGAGTTGAGGAATTTATTGACATAAAACTTTCCTGTGGGCTAAAGTTTTAATTCTATTAAATCAATTAAACCTTATGATAATATTTTATATCAATTACTAAATAGACAAAAGAATCTAGAGACATAAATCTTGCATGTCGGCAAAAGTTTTAATTCAATCAGATCCAACTAAAATTTTATGATGAAACAATTATAAAATGAGTTGAAGAATCAAGTGACATAAAACTTGCCTGTAGGATAAAGTTTTAATCAGTAAGATTCATTACAACTATTATGATAAAACTTAAGAAATCATGTTCCTTTTCTTAATCCCTATGGGTAAATTAAAAAATATGATCTAAAGTTTACATCATAAAATTAAACTTCATGATAGAGATGGAAATTATTTACAAATAATCATAAAGTAAATACATTTATTTATTTCTATCATCACTGATAAAACTACTAAACTACATTCATAATTACCTGTGGGCTAAATTATGATCATAGTCCAGTTTTTAATCCTAATTAATCATACAAATATAATGAAATTGCCTGTGGACTAAATTCCATCATATTACATACAAGTAATCACAAATGATATGTCCAAAACTTTATGTGATCATGATAAACCGCTCAATACATAGTTTTAACTAATTAAGGATGTTGTGGCTACTCCCTAACCAAATTAAAATTATAAGATCACTAGACAATTATCAATTCATTGTCTAACCTTTATGTGATTGAAACTTAAGAGAAATCAGTAAATTAATTAAAGATTCTATGGCTATTCTTTAATGAACTGAAATCGAATCACATTGGCAAGGAATACTTAAAATTTGTAACAAACAGATTATACCAAATTGTGATGGCCAAATGTCTAAGACTCTAAGTGTCTAACACTCTAACAGAGTAACAGACTAACGGTCCACTGTCCAAGAGTTTAAATCATTCACAAAAATTACACCTTAAAAACTTAATTACACCAAAATACAATTCAAATTACAGACATTCATGATTCACTGAATTTACATTTTACAAAAGGACAAAATTAGGGTGCAGCGGTCGGGTTCGGACGGTTCGGGTGCTCGGAGGCTTCAACCGATCAGATAGCGGTTTAAGTTTTGTAACCCCAAACCGTTTTAAAAATTATTAAAAACCGTCGGATATGGAGATTTTGATCTCTGTCCGATTTCCGACTTTCCGTCGGATAAATCGGTTTTTAAGAAAAAAAAATGCAAAAATGTATTTTTTTAAAGATAAACACTGAATTAGTTTTAGTCCAAACAACCAAAGTACCAAACATTCAATATACAAATACTGAAATAGTAAGAATTAAGAAATTGAAAAAAATTATACAAATGTCTAAGACTCTAAGTGTCTAACACTCTAACAGAGTAACCGACTAACAGTCCACTGTCCAAGAGTCTAAATCATTCACAAAAATTACAACTTAAAAACTTAATTACACCAAAATACAATTCAAATTATAGACGTTCATGATTCACTAAATTTACATTTTACAAAAGGACAAAATTAAACATTTAAATCACAGCTCTAACCTCCATTCTCCAAATCTCCAATGGTTCCCTAAATCCTAATCCTCTTCCTGATTATATTCAAAGTTATAGAATATAAAAAGTTAAGTAAACTTGCCAAAATATATACAATATAATAAGTATATTGTTATTACTAATAACAGAAAGTTAAGATTGGGACAAAGTGTGCTCAGATTGCTTATTTTTCATATCATGTAAGGATTGGGGGCAAATTACCAATGAGCTATGGATTGACCACAATTCATGGCAACATACCAAACCCAATCCAACAAATCCCAGATTTCAGAGAATGGTGGAAGCATCATCATTGCACTAGGGCAATTATTAAAGATTTACAAACAAACAGAGAAGAGAGTAAGAAAGAGATACCAGACAACATCTTTATACTTACAACCCTACTGATCCAGTATTTTAGTGGTCAGTGGATATTGTGATTCCTCAAACCTGGGGCAGTTATTAGCTATTAAGGCAGCAAACTTTCCAACCAGGGAGTCATCAACTCAGGTTCCATGAGCTCATAATTATGAAGAGGCGTAGAGCCACCATGGTTCCATACTCAGGCAGTCAAGCACTCAAACATACAGAATTTAGTTTTAAACAGCACAAGGCACAAGCATAAGCAGAAAATAGAAAACAGTAAAACAGTAAACAAATGAAAATATGAAATAGTTTCAGATAATTAGAAATAAATTTACAGGTATTGTGGGCAGGGAAGAACCAACTCCAGTACCAAGTCCAACTCCAGTGTAGAACTCTGCACAAAAAGAAAAACAAAAAAATAACAACATTAGACTTAAAACTGAAACAACAAGATAAGAAACAAAGTTAAAACTTAAAAGAATAATTACCTTTTTCAAATTTCTCAACCTCATCAATGTTTTCTTAAACTGAAAGAGCTTGATTGGGCAACCTAAGCCAGTCTTGTGCGCAGACAAATGCCTCCACAATTTTAGGAGTAAGAGAACTGCTAAATGCATCAGGAACCCTCCCACTTGTACTAAATGTTGATTCTGATGCAACTGTAGAAATGGGAACAACAAGTATATCCCTAGCCATTTTAGAAAGCACAGGGAACCTTCCAGCATTAAGCTTCCACCATTTTAAGAGATCAAATTCACCATCCTCTTCTATAATTGCCTCACTCAAATAAACTTCCAACTCAGTTTTCTTTCTACCTAATTCTTCACTCTCCAATCTTTGTTTTTTTAACTGGGATTTTAACAAAGACTGGGTCTCCCAATAGAAATTGGATCAGACAATACAGGAGGGGGAACAGACTGTTCTACAGGATCAGACTGGACTGGGAAACTTGTCCCATAATCAACATACAACTCATTCAAGTCTCTCATAACCTTCTCAAACAAGGACTTGCCAACTTTATCACCATATAATTGATTAAACTGATATGACATGTATTCAATTTTGTCCCTAGGGTCCATTATATTTCCATAAAAAATCAGAAAATTCATCTTGCTTGGATCACCCCAGTATTTATCAAACTTAGCTCTCATATTCTTTCCCATTAGTTTAACAGAATCAGTTTAAGCTCCCACCAGACCAGTAAGTATGCAAGATAAATCAAACACTTCAGAGAAGAATGTATTAGAAGTTACACACAAAGAACCAGATATCCTAACAGTCATTTCATAAAATGATTTCAGAATTTTCACCAACCCTTATACTACATCCTGGCAAGGATGCAGTATTGTGTAGGGGTTGATTCGTCAAAAGATATTTATGATAAAACGGAAAGTCTGTGACTCCCCGAGTGTCGGTCTCGAAGGAGGGACGTGGAGGTGTGTCAAACGTTCGGGAGTTTACTTGATTGGATCATGCATAAGATTCGAGTGTGGTGAAGGGTGGATTTGCAAGTGAGAGTGTAGTTCATTGGTTGGTTTGAGTGCAAGAGAGTAGTAAAGTAAAAGTGATTTTGGGAATATGTAAAAGGGGTAGGGATTGGATAGTGTTCATGAATATTGCATAGTGAGTGTCTAAGGTCATGGATTAGGATTGCTAGGATATTGTCTATTCAAGAGTGTGTTGTCTTAGTCCTTTTCCACCTTGTGTACTAAGACTTCTTTGACTTAGGAGTGCCTTCAAGCATCCAAAGTTCTAAGAGGAATTTTATCAAACACTTGAGCTACACACTATCCTACTATTCTTAAGAAGTCCATAGGAACTTTGATTGTGTAAAGCTTCAAATCCTAACTCTAATCAAAGACATGAAAGAGTCAAGAGCTCAATCTCTCATCTAGATTGGTCAAATCCAAACAAGATCTCATCAAAACAACAATCAAAAGACAAGAATAGATAATCCATCAACACAAACTCATAGATCCAAGATATAGAAATAAGATAATCACAAAAGCAATATTTAATCACACACTCCAAATCCCTAGACTAAATTAGCTACTCATGATATGAAATGCAAGCAAAGGCTAATTTAATCCAAGAACAAGATAGCTAAAATTATAGAAATGAAATAGAGATCACCTAGATAGAAGAAGATCTTCAATCCAAGCTTGTTGTCTTCTACAAAGGAGATTGATCTAATCTAAAAACTAAGAAAAATGGAGAAAGTTCTCCAAAGGAAAAACTAAGAAAAGGGAAAACTAAAATTCTGGAATCCTCTCTCTGGAAATTCATCAAAGGGGTTTAAATAGTCTCCGAAATGACAACCCTAGCTGAAATTCGCGCATCACGCCTCCACGCCTCTCACACGCGTGTGAGCGTGCGTGGGGAGCTTCTGGAAAGTTTCCACGCTTGCTCACACGCGTGTGGCCTCCCAGTTTGGTCCTCCGGGGCTCCGCTTTTGCCTGGTTTGCTCTTTAAGCTTATCTTTTGGTCCTATTTGCTCCCGGGGCTCCTGTTTTACTTCCTTTGAGCTATAAGTAGCTTCTGTGCATCAGTTAGTGATTTTCAAGCATTTACGCATATGATTTACCAAATAAGGATGCTATAGACGCGATAAAACACCATAAAATGTGCCTGAAATAAGGGTATCTCGGAGTCTTATCACATCCTAATCCAAGAAATTGGGAATATTCCCGCCCAAATCAGATTTAAAGGAAGGGTCATGATCTTCATACACTTCAAAAACCTTTTGAAACAGCAAAGCAGTTGCAACATCAAATATGTGGAATTCCACCTTGTAGGTACATCCAGAACCAAAGAGTTTTTGGCTTCTACCCCAATTAAGTCAGCAAGCTCTCTAAATTTTTGGAGCCTAGCAGGAGAGTTTTTCATATACCTAACACAGTCCCTAACTTTCTTAAATGACTCATCAGATTCCTTTAATCCATCTTGCACAACCAGATTAAGGATGTGAGCAATGCAACACATATGCAAATACTTACACCTTACTACAGTAGAACCCCAATACATCATTTTCTTTTTAAAAAAATCCTATGGCAGTATCATTGCTAGAAGCATTATCAACCGTGACAGAAAAAACATACTTCAACCCCCACTCTAATAGGCAACTTTCTAGTGCCTTAGCTATGTATTCCCCCTTATGTGAATAAATAGGGACAAAGGAAATTATTTTTTTGTAGCTTCCACTCATTATCTATGAAATGTGCAGTTATGCACATGTAGTTGATCTTCTGTAAAGAAGTCCAAGTATCAGTAGTGATACTAACCCTTTGGCAGCTAGTCCTAAAGAAATTTCTCAAATTAACCCTCTCATCAGAATAAATTTTCAGAATATCCCTACTTACTGTCCATCTAGAAGGAATTTTGTACCTAGGACAGCAAACAAGAACAAATTTCCTAAAACCTTGCCCCTCCACAAACCTAAAAGGTAGCTCATCAACAACAATCATTTCACAAAGAGCTCTCCTAATCAACTCTTGATAAAAAAAAACCCAGGTTCCTAAAACCCCTTCTACACCTTCAGACTCAGTTAAACCAGAACTAGGGGCAGAAAAGAATGTGAGTAGAGATTGCCTAGTATCCTTAGAGTGAGGATTTTTTAGGCAACTTAATATGCGATTTCTCAAAGAAGACGTCCCATGTTTCTTGGACTCACATTTGTACAACTTCTTACAGTATAAGCACATTGCTTTGATGACAGTGCCCTCATTGTTTTTTATTTTTTCAAAGTGATCCCAAACAAGAGATCTGGTTTCAACCTCTTTTCTTTTTTTAGGAACAGATGGAGGCAAAAGCTGCTGAGATGTATCTTTCTCTACAGCTTCTGCTCCCATATCATGTTCCACATTTTGAGAGGGAGGTTGACTTCTAGACCCACCAACACTTTCCATCTATAACATATAGTAGGAAAGTATTAGGAATCTCAATTCAAAAACTAGGTCATTTCATCATTAAAAAACAATTAAACATAGTTCAGTTATTGCACATTTCATCATGTATGCAGAAATGCAGAATTGCAGATTCCACAAGCAATTTAAGGGTCACATATCCATCAACTTGGCAACTTGCACAGTTTCATACTTGCAAGTTACAATTTACAAAACACAAAGAAATCCATAATCAGGCATTCAAGCAAAGTATGCAAATACTTTATGATGCTCATCATTTATATGGATTTCACATCCCATTTAGGGGCTACAACTTCCACCAAAGGTTCGAAACAAAAACACATTAAGCTTTTAAATGGATTTCAGACTTTCAGTAAGCACAATAACACAAAGAAATCCATAATCATTAATCAGGTATTCAAGATTTCAAGCACAGTAAGAACACAACCTTACTTTAAAAATTATAATGCTCATCATTTATTCAAAACACTTAGGGGAATAGGGGCTATGGCTTCCACTAAAACAGGGACACTTTAAGCCTTTAAATGGATTTCAGACTTTAAGTAAGCACAATAACACAAAGAAATCCATAATCATTAATCATTTATTCAAAACACTTAGGGGAATAGGGGATAGGGCTTCGGGCTTCCACCATACTGGAAAATAACACACTAGATTGCTAGAAATTATCAGAGTATATCAATTTCAAAACCCTAAAACAAAGAGCTTCAATTAGGGTTTTGCAATTATCACATGATTCACATTCATAACATCACACTACATACTAATATACTATCACAGATGACAGATTCACAAGAGTCAGGACACAGGTCACAGAATCACAGAATAATGAAAAAATAAATTAGGGTTTAGGAGTTACTTTATTTCTCAGCAATAATCCCCCGAGAACAGAGGGCATTCGATTCCTAGCAAGCAAACTGCAACCCTCCCGAGTCCACAGGTCACCGTTTGTCCGTCTCTACCCTCACATTTTGATACAACATATGGTGGCAGTTCGGGTACTCAGGGGGAAGAAGAGCTTGTACCCTCTTTTCGTTTTTGTCTTGATTCTACAGGTACACCTATTTGTCTAGAAGAAGACAAAGTTGTTGGAATGCTCAAGTACCTTTTACCAGAAGGAACAAAACTCACGGGAGGACGAAGCTTAAAAGAGTGTGCATCTTGGTACACTAGAGGACTATTTCACACCGGAGATCCACGAGAAGTTGTCAAATGTTACCTCAATGGCACGATCAAGGAGAAATTCTACCATGAGGATTGCAAAGGTAACTTTGAGAAACTTAGAGCAAGAATTAAAGATATGCTTTGTTTGTAAAACTATCGCTACTACTTTCGTACATTTTGCTATATATGTACGTGACTATGGCTATATCTATGATGCTAATATATGTTACTTATTTTAGTAGTATTTATGTTGTTAATTGCTTAATTATTTTAGACACACGGTTATTAATTGTAAAATGCAATTTGAGGGAAAAGAAAAATTAAAAGAAAGAGTCGAAAGACGATCATCTCGTCGATTGGCGGAACAAGCTAGACAAGAAATGCTCAAGGCAAGGAAGGCCGCTCATGGTGGACACGAAGTGGGGGACACCTCCACGGATCCTCTTGTGCTGACATTAGTGGACGAAGAAATGGAGACACCACCACCAGCCATAGAACAAGTCCTAGAGAATCGTGATTATCACCAAAATGATGCTGACTATGTCCTATTCTTGCTAAAGCAAAGTGAGAATGAAGGACCAAGGAACAACTCCTCACCAAACTCTAGCGCCCCTACTCAAGAAAGCAGCTACTCTCCATCTGGATATGCTCCGACACCACCCAGGGCTAAATCAAAGGCAAGCAAGGGTACTGCTAGTTCTAGTAGGAAGAAGTGAAGGAAGAAAATGCTGTAACCCTTTATGTAACGGGAATATGTTTAAATAAAAAGGGTTTATGTTTGCAGAATATTCAAACCTCTTATAAATATGAAATATCTCACGCGCCCCAAATGAATTAAGGACAAATTCATTCAAAACATTAAATGGGCAGGTTGACCATCAAATTGAGGGGGAAAATCTACAAAATATTGAAATTAACGTTGACCCCGCTCAAATTGATGTTAACCGAGATGAGGTTGAGATTGATCAACATGTTGACGTTGATCAAAGGCAAAACATTGAGGTTGAGATTGAGGATGTCAATGTCAATAATGATGATGATGAAGTGGCAACTTTAGGAGATGGCCGAATGGATGTTGGACAGTCTAGTGAGCACAATTATACACCAAATCCATTGCCTATTGACATTGAAGCAAGAATGAGACAAAATAAGGTGATTTTGAATTTAGAGAAGGGAAATTCGAATGAAGAGTTGATCAAAGCTTTAAAAGAATTCAATGAGGCAGTGAACAAAACTGATTTCACAATGTTCACTAATTTTAGGAATTTATTTGATCAAATCACAAGTATGGAGCGCAAGGTTGACAAGGTGAATCCTTACTTGAAAGGTGAACTAAATGGATTTATGGCCAAAATGTTGTTATCTCTTGAGAATGAAAGGAAAGCGGTTGAAGAGATTATCAACGCACAACGGGAGGAAACCGCTAGAATTGACAAGAGAAATAATGGGAAATTCAACCATTTGATGGCACAAATTGAAGGATTAAAGGGCACCTTGAAGGAAACAAAGTTGGCTCATGAAAAAGAAGTTGACCATTTGCATGAAGGAATTAAAATCCTACACGATTCAATGCACAAGTTGACCGCAATAATGGAGAAAATGCAAAGCCAACAAGCGTGTGATTCTTCGTTGATGAAGGAGGTCCGAGCTCAATAGAAAGGTGACATGGTTATGTTCACCAAGATTTTTGAGGCTACCAAAAAGGGGGAAAGTAGGAGACCCTCACATTTTGATACAACATATGGTGGCAGTTCGGGTACTGAGGGGGAAGAAGAGCTTGTACCCTCTTTTCGTTTTTGTCTTGATTCTACAGGTACACCTATTTGTCTAGAAGAAGACAAAGTTGTTGGAATGCTCAAGTACCTTTTACCAGAAGGAACAAAACTCACAGGAGGACGAAGCTTAAAAGAGTGTGCATCTTGGTACACTAGAGGACTATTTCACACCGGAGATCCACGAGAAGTTGTCAAATGTTACCTCAATGACACGATCAAGGAGAAATTCTACCATGAGGATTGCAAAGGTAACTTTGAGAAACTTAGAGCAAGAATTAAAGATATGCTTTGTTTGTAAAACTATCGCTACTACTTTCGTACATTTTGCTATATATGTACGTGACTATGGCTATATCTATGATGCTAATATATGTTGCTTATTTTAGTAGTATTTATGTTGTTAATTGCTTAATTATTTTAGACACACGGTTATTAATTGTAAAATGCAATTTGAGGGAAAAGAAAAATTAAAAGAAAGATTGCAAGCTAAAACCGAATCCCAAATTGCAACTTTTCGTACGTGTCTTAAAATAAAAAGCAAGTAGGTCCAATTTATTGTACACTCGTCAAATTGGCTAGTCAAAATAAAATGAGAAAAATGAAAAATCAATTTTTGATTGGACTAAGCCAAAATGTTCGGGTATAGGTTTTGGTATCATCAAAAAGGAGAAATTGTTAGGAATATAGTGTAATTGTTTTGATGAACCAAATATGTATTTTTAGACCCCCAATTTTATTTTGAGTCTAGCAACATTTTATGTCCAAAGTCAAAGCCTAGTCAAAATTAGCAACGACGATTTGAAATTTACAATAGAGTATAAAATTATTTTATACTTGTAAGTCGTTTGCTTCCACTAAATAAGAATAGAAGAAGTGGAAAAAGGATCGAGCACCGGAATATTCTTCGAAGCTAAGGTCAAGAGTTCAAGCCTCGAATTAATTAATTTGGAAGAATTAATTTATCAAGGAAGAGGATGACTAGCACAAGTAAAAATTGAAGAAGTCAAAATTGAATGAGTTCTCTCACAAATCAATTTTTAAGGAAGAGGTTGACAGCTCAAATCAGGATGACCTCAATCAGGTTGAGTTCAATCAGGATGACATCGATCAGGATGACCTCAATTGAAATCAGGATAAGTCTCGAATCAATTGAAATCAGGATAAGTCTCGAATCAATTTGATCAGGATGACATTGAAATCGAGAGGATGACATTGCAAGATTGGAGAGGATGACATTCAAATTGAGAAGATGATGACTTCAATCGAGAAGAGGCTGACTTTCCAGAAATAGAAAGGAAATCAGGATGAGGATGACCTCAATTCCAAATCAGGATGAGGACGACTTCCAAATTAGGAAACAGGATGACCTCAATCCAATTTAGGATGAGGATGACTTCCGAATCTGGAAAGAAAATGAATGCACCAGCGAGAAGAAATTCAAAGGAGGTAAATCAAATACTTTATACTTGGAGCTGATTTAACTTACGAAAAAGTCAAGGATTTTTTCGGTGGAAATTATTTATAGCTCAAGCAAGAGTCACGGAGTAAATTATTGAAAAGAAGTGTTTGATTTGTCAAAATCAAAAGTGAACAAGTCAAATGTTCACACTACCAGAAGGTGCAAGAAGTCAAAATTGGAGGCTACAAGTTACAAGGCCCATACTTGTCAGATTGATAGAAGACTTTTTGAAGGGATAAGCAAGCAAAATTCAAATTAATCTGACAAAGCCTACCAAGGACATTTATTGATGCAGATCAAGCTAGAAGAGCTATCAAATCAAGTGAACGTTCAAGTTTGAATTTTCACAACGGGCAAATAACTTTTTCAAGTTCTAAAAGGAGACAGACTTGAGGGTGATGTAACCCCTCGTCTATTTCGATAAGTTTGAGGTTCAGAAAATATGTCTTTAAGCTATGATATTCATAAGATAAGTGACCGATGCTTCAAAATAATTTTTTTTAAGGAAGTATAGTTGTTATTAAGTTGCGATCGTTCGTGCCGGTCACGAACCGTAAAATTTTAGAAGCTGGTATTCGGACCCGATTATCCTAGGAAATGGATTATTAGACACCATATTATTATTCTTGAACTTTCTATTCAATTAAATCAGCCCATAGCAGCGAAAATTTATTTTGATCGTACATCGCTAAAATTTCGCGGTGTACCGAACCTAGCCCAATTTTGAGGGTTAGTCTGGAATAAATTTTTGGTTTCGAGAATTATTCTATCCAGATTATTTTCTACCAAAACTTTATCTGTTTGGACCCCAACTGATAAGTTTGAAAATACTTCATTATTTTATTCTATTTTTTTTTTCCCCATAAAAACATCTTACCTCAAAAGGAAGAATACCCAAAGCCAATTTATTCCATTTGTTCTTCTTCTTCTTCTTCCTTGGCCGAATTTCAAAAGAGAGAAAGAGAGGTGACTTCCACCATTTTCCTCCATTAAAACCATAGCCAAGCTTGTACACAACTCTCCAATTTGTTCGGTAAGATTTCAATATTATTCGGTAGAAAGCTTTGTATTCCTTCCTAGATCATGGAATCTAAGTATAGTTTCTTTATATTTGTTGTTATGGTGTTGATTTTGACCCTAGGGTTTTTCGGTGAAACTTGGGGATAAAGGTTCAAGACTACTTTTACGGTGATATTACACACTTGTGAGGTAAGGAATTCCCTTAAGTTGGAATTAGTCACTTGAATTTGGATAATTGATTTTAGTTGAAATATGGTGTTTTTGGAGCTTTGGGAATATTTTCGTATACAAGTTCATAGCTTGGATATGCTTGGATATGTTGTATTTATGTCTATATAAGCTTATACTTGTGGAAATAGAGAAAGGAAATCAGGACAGATTTCTGTCAGTAACTTCCGTGAATTTCTGGGAAAAATCGGTAAATTATTTTGGTCCAATGTTTTTTATACATGTAGTTCTATAAGTGTAGAAGCCGCATATAAACTTTTATAAGTTTTGGAGTAGTATAAGTATGGTTTTCGGAATTTTTCCTAAAACTGGTCCAGAGAAGGAAAAATGCTGGACAGCGCACTGCCAAGGGCAAAAATGGAATTTTCTGTGTAAATTCGTGAACCTAGGTGACCAAAACTTTTTATGAACATCAAGTACTATGAGTTAGGGTTCTACCATAAAAATTTCAAGTGAAAAAGAGTTCGGGAACTATTTTTACCGGCTCAATCTTTCGGACTGCGCAAAACTGTAATTTCTGGACAGAAACTGTCAAAATCAATTTTGACAAAAATATTTTTTTTGTAACAAAACTAGTGACGAAATTTTGGGATGTCACAACCATATTTGGATGAAATAAATTATTTTGAAAATACTAATTGATTCCAGGAAAGAAAAAGAAAAATGTTTTCAAACCCTTAGTTTCTGGAATAAGGTGGGGACCTTCGGGAAGGCTTAAACGCCACGGCCCGGGGTTGGAATAAGGTTGGACCTATGGGAGGGCTGGAGTGCCATGGCCCTAGGTTGGGATAAGGAGACCGACGGGAAGGCAGGGAAATGCCACTGCCCAAGGTTTGAGAAGGAGAATTGAGAAATGTTCAAAGTGCTTACTCAGGGGAAACTAAGTGGAAAATTTTTGAGTATGAAAATTATTGTTATTCTGGGCTGCGGTTCAGATTATTATAGAGCTGCGGTTCTATATGCAGTATGAAAATTGTTGTTACTCTGAGCTGCGGTTCAGATTATTATAAATATTAGAGCTGCGGTTCTATTTGCAAATGATGAAATTCCTGGAAATGTGAAATTTTGCAAACTTGTCTGAAAAGGGCATGAAAATTATTTTGAGTGGCAAGTTATGACTTCATTCTTATTTGAGAAAAGCTTTATATGATTTAACGTTTATACGCTATTATACTATCTATAAATCGTTTCGTTACAGGCAGATTTTCAAATCATGGTAAAACTTTATAAAGCTTTTAGATTATCTATGTTTTCAAACCTTTGTCTACTTTGAAGTGACAAATGGATTTCCTTACTTAGCCGTCGTGCTAACTACACTTCGTTGTGTTCTTAACAGATGTCTAGGGTAGGCTCGTGTAGCCCACCTGACTCGGATCCTTCCGAGTTGGAGTTCCCTATCTACGATCATGATGATTATGTACAGTACTTAGTTGATGTCGACCCGTATGCTCCTGGATTCGCTCCTGACTCTCCAGCTCCGGCTTATGTTCCTGCTATTCCTTCCCCACCGTATAGTCCTCCTCCGACTTACCCAACTACACCCTCTCGTATCCCGGTTCGCAGTAGCCAGCCAAATTTTCTGGATGGGGCCAGGTCTAGGTTTGGGTCTTTTCCGGTAGAGGTGTTGGAAGGGAGTGATCCCTTAGAATTTGTTGTCTTTTATCCCTGTCCGTGGAATCTCGCTCCTTCGGAACATTGGGATGAGTGGTCCATGATGTACACTCCTAGTTACTTCCTGGATCATCTCACCTGGGTTGCGGGCAACTGGCATCTTGTATGGGGGACGTACTCCGAACCGGAGTACCGCCCCTTAGAAGAGGATGACTGATTAGAAAGGTTATGGGAGGAACCCTTTTTTTGTGTACATGTATCTTTTGTAGCCATGATGAACTTAGCTGGCTAGTAAGTTGTAATTAAACTCTTGTATATATTCTGGTAGTTAGTGTAGCTACCCCTTTTGCTCACCTATATATATATGTATGAAGATATGTTGGGTAATGATGATGATGATGTGAAATAGTTTTCTTGTTAGCCTGTGCACCTAGAGTGAACTCTGTCTGGTCTTGGCTGGGTTTAGTCTAGGTGTGGCGGTAACTACTCCGGATGTACGGTATAGCCGAGCCGGGGTGTTACAAGTTGGTATCAGAGCCTAGGTTGAACCTTCGGGAATTAGATAGAAGCCTAAGTCCGAGCCTAGGTTGAGTTCAAGTTTCAAGTCAGCTTAGGTTCGTAGAGATTAACCTAAGTCGTTGTTACGGTATCATGAGCATAAGCTTTGGAGCAGAGTTGGAACGAAAGTCCGGCAGCATAAAAGGGGGTATTTTACTTTTACTCTATAGAATCTTACGATTCTGGTTGTTGAATAATATGATCAATGTTTGTGATTTCTTGCATGTGTTAATCCTTGCATGGGATTATTGTGAGTAAGCTGGCTAGCGTAATGCGTTAATTATCCCTATGCTGAGGTAGAAACCCCTGCTTAGCGGGTATGATAAAGTGAATGTTAGGGGACGTTGTATAGGACTTAAGTAGGTGCTATACTGACTGCCTAACTAGCTAACCCTTGAGGACTCTTATACTTCGGATACTAATTTGGATCTATCGTCCAGTGAAAATGCCTCCAAGACGCAACATGCCTACCAGTAGCAACGAGAACGTCTCTGCAATTGATCGTATGGCCCAAGCGATGGAGCGAATGGCTGAGTTCATGATGGCTCAGCAAACCCAGAACCGGAACCAAGGACAACCACGAGTCGATTATGCGAAGGCGATAGCAAGCCGACAACCACCACACTATGCGGGAGAAAAAGATCCGGTTATTTTAGAGGAGTGGATCCGGACGTTTGACAAACTGCTCAACGCAGTGGATTGCCCTGCAAATCAACGAGTACCTTCCGCGGTCTATTATTTAACGAAAGCTGCAGACAACTGGTGGACATCAGAAGGACCTGATATTCTACAAGACCCAGAGTTTGGTTGGGAAGAATTCAAGGAGGAACTGAGGGGACAGTTCTACACCGAGCGTATTAGAGGGATTAAATGCGAGGAATTTCTACGGCTAAAACAGAAGGGAGCAACAATCGAAGAATATCATGACCAGTACGTGGAACTAATGCGTTTCGCTCAGGAGATTGTACCTAATGAAGCAAGTAAGGCACGAAGGTTTGTTCGAGGATTGGACTGGGATGTAAGGAGGGCGATTGCGCCATTCATGTGCTCTACCTTGAAGGAGGCGTACGATAGAGCCTCGGACCATTACCAGGTGTACCTAGATCAACAAGAAGTTTATGGCCGAAATAAAAGAAAGGCCGATGACAAGTCACAGAAATCCGCACTGGGAAACAAGAGAGTGAACCAAGGTGGCTCCAACCTAATATCAGGAAGAGGAAGGGAAAGAATTAACGAAGGAAACCGTTTTACTTGTTCAAGATGTGGAAGGAATCATCCAGGAGTGAATTGCCAAGGAGTGAGGATTAAGTGCTTCACATGCGGTCTTTCTGGGCACAAGTCCTTTGAGTGCCAGAGTCGGGTAGACAGTCCTCAAAAACTCCTACAGAACGTGAACCAAGGGAGAAGATTTAATGGGAATACTGGTCAGAGACCCGCAGAGATAGGAAACAGAATGGCCAACTCTCAGTCAACAAATCCGGGAGGACCAACAAACGTCGCATCTGGTTCCAACCACAAAGGGAAGCAAGTGATGGGAGAAAGTAGCACGGGAAACCAAGGCAGAATTTACGTCGTCAATAGCACTCAGGCCCAGGCTAACGACGCCGTAACTGGTACATTTCCCATAAACTCAGTACCTGGAATAGTGTTATTTGATACAGGAGCTACCAATTCATTTATATCATCTGCATTTGCTGATAGACTGAAATTAAGGCCTACTATTGAGCTAGATCTAAATGTCAAAACTGCTTCGGGAATAGTAGTAGCCTGTAGAAATGGTTATGATAACATTGCGATAGAAATAGCTGGAACTAACTGTCCCGGAAATCTCGTTCGTTTTGAACTTGAGGGCATTGATGTAGTACTCGGAATGGATTGGTTGGATAAGTATAAAGCTCGGATAGTGTGTGATGAGCGGAAGATTGTGTTACGAGGACCAGAAGGGAGGAGAATATCCTACCGAGGGATTGACAAGCAACACGAATCCAGGTTGTTGACAGCGCAGAAACTGAAGCAGTATATGCACCAGGGATGTGAAGTATACCTCTGTTTGGTGCAAGATTCCGAACCAGAAGAACTCGAAATCGATCGAATCCCAGTTGTACGCGAATTTCCTGACGTGTTCCCCGACGATCTCACAGAAATGCCACCGGAAAGAGAGCTGGAATTCACCCTTGATCTCGTACCAGGAACCTCACCTACCTCGAAAGCGCCTTATCGAATGGCACCGAAAGAGATGGAGGAACTAAAGGCACAATTGGCGGAATTACTGGAGAAAGGATTTATCAGACCAAGCGTATCGCCTTGGGGTGCACCGGTACTGTTCGTTAAGAAGAAGGATGGGAGTCTTAGACTGTGCATCGATTACAGGGAACTAAACCGAGTCACAGTAAAGAACAAGTACCCGTTGCCTAGGATCGATGATCTATTCGATCAGTTGAAAGGAGCGGGAGTGTTTTCAAAGATTGACTTACGGTCAGGGTATCATCAAGTGCGAGTCGCGAAGGGGGATGTGCCTAAGACAGCATTTCGGACGAGATATGGGCACTATGAATTCACGGTTATGCCATTCGGAGTGACTAACGCCCCAGGAACCTTTATGGACCTGATGAACCGAATTTTCCTTCCCTATTTGGATAAATTCGTCGTCGCCTTCATAGATGACATCTTGGTCTACTCTGAGACACCGGAGGATCACAAGGGACATCTTCGGACAGTGTTACAAACACTAAGGGAAAAGAAACTTTTTGCGAAATTGTCAAAGTGTGAATTTTGGAAAAGAGAAGTTGCTTTTCTTGGACACGTAATCACCCAAGAAGGGATAGCAGTGGACCCAGCTAAGATACAAGCTGTACTTGAATGGGAAGCACCCAAATCAGTTAAGGAAGTCCGTAGTTTCTTAGGTTTGGCGGGTTATTACCGAAGATTTGTTCAGGACTTCTCAAGGATAGCAAAGCCGTTGACAAACCTGCTCAAGAAAACGACCAAGTATAGTTGGAGTGAAGAATGTGAACAGGCATTCCAAGAACTTAAGACGAGATTGACGACTGCTCCAATATTGACCTTACCTGTTGGAGCGGAAGGTTACGAGTTGTACACGGATGCATCTCACAAGGGACTAGGATGTGTTTTGATGCAAAATGGAAGGGTAATAGCATATGCTTCTCGCCAATTAAAAACTCATGAAGCTAACTACCCGACGCATGACTTAGAACTGGCAGCCGTGGTATTTGCTCTCAAGATTTGGCGACACTACCTCTATGGAATCTCATGCAAGATTTATACGGACCACAAGAGTTTAAAGTACATCTTTACTCAGCGAGACCTTAATCTAAGGCAAAGGAGATGGTTGGAATTGATCAAAGATTATGACTTGGAAATCCAATACCAGGAGGGCAAAGCAAACAAGGTAGCTGATGCCTTGAGTCGAAAATCAAACCATGCTCTTTGGGTATTACCCGAACAATTATGCGAGGATTTTCAGAGACTCAATTTGGAGATACAAATGTGTGGTCAGGTGGAACAGGAAATAAAATTTTATTACATGTCGGTGACTCCAACCCTATTCCAGGAAGTCAAACAAGCACAAGAAGAGGACAATTGGGTAGGGAGCATCAGGGAGAAGATGATTGATGGAAAACATGGTCCATTTGAATTACACCCAGATGGGAGTGTAAGATTCCAAGGTAGGTGGATAATACCAAAAGGGTGTAAGGAGATAATGGAACAATTAATGAAGGAAGGTCATTATACACCCTATTCAGTTCATCCTGGTGGGGATAAACTGTATAAGGACTTAAAACAAAATTTCTGGTGGTCGGGCATGAAGAAGGATGTAGCTGAATTTGTGGCTAAATGCTTGAACTGTCAAAAGGTCAAGGCAGAAAGAAGTAAACCAAAGGGATTATTGCAGCCATTAGAAATTCCGCAGTGGAAATGGGACTCAATCTCGATGGATTTCGTGGGAGGATTGCCTAGAACCAAGTCTGGAAACGATCAGGTGTGGGTTATTGTCGATCGACTAACTAAGACAGCGAGGTTCATTCCAATGAACAAGACATGGTCCATGGAAAGGTTGGCAAGAGCCTATATTAAACACGTGGTTAAATATCACGGAGTAGCGCAAGATATCGTTTCAGACCGAGATTCACGATTTCTATCACATTTCTGGGAAGCGTTGCAGATGATGATGGGCACTCAGCTCAAATTAAGTATAGCTTTTCACCCTGCCACTGATGGCCAAACGGAGCGAACGATACAGACATTGGAAGATATGCTCAGAGGTTGTGTACTTGATTTCCAAGGTTCATGGGATGAGCAGTTGGACTTAATAGAATTTTCCTATAACAACAACTATCATGCAAGTATAGGAATGGCTCCTTATGAAGCGTTGTATGGGCGAAAATGTCGAAGTCCTCTATGTTGGAGTGACAAGAGCGACGTTGTTATACTTGGACCTCAGTACCTACAAGAGACTACAGAGGCAATCAAGGTGATTCGAGAAAGGATGAAAATTGCACAGGATCGTCAAAAGTCCTATGCCGATTTGAAACGACAATTCACCGAACATCAAGTTGGAGAGAAGGTGCTATTGAAAATCTCACCAACTAAAGGAGTCAAGAGATTTGGAAAGAAAGGAAAGTTGAGTCCTCGCTATATAGGACCCTATGAAATCTTGGAAAGGATAGGAAATTTAGCCTACCGACTGGCCCTACCAATTGAGCTTGACCGGGTGCATAATGTATTTCATGTTTCTCAACTTAAGCGGTATGTACCTGATGCATCCCATGTATTGGAACCTGAGGAATTGGAGGTGGATGATTCGTTGGAATACGAAGAAAGGCCAATTCGAATCTTAGACTCTAAGACCCGAGATACAAGAAGGAAATCAGTTAAAATGGTCAAAGTCCAATGGTCGAATCATAGCTCGGAGGAAGCCACGTGGGAGTTGGAAAGCGTTATGATGGAACGTTATCCAGAGTTATTTGGCTCAGGTGTGTAGGATCGATTTACTTGCTATATGCTTAAATAAATTTGTGTACTAAGATTAGGCATACTAAGATTTTATTATGTGTAAGCGAAGGTAAGCAGTAATCTATTTGAGACCGTGGAGTATAAGAAGGAAGTTTCGGGGACGAAACTCTTTTTAAGGAGGGTAGACTGTAACCCCTCGTCTATTTCGATAAGTTTGAGGTTCAGAAAATATGCCTTTAAGCTATGACATTCATAAGATAAGTGACCGATGCTTCAAAATAATTTTTTTTAAGGAAGTATAGTTGTTATTAAGTTGCGATCGTTCGTGCCGGTCACGAACCGTAAAATTTTAGGAGCTGGTATTCGGACCCGATTATCCTAGGAAATGGATTATTAGACACCATATTATTATTCTTGAACTTCCTATTCAATTAAATCAGCCCATAGCAGCGAAAATTTATTTTGATCGTACATCGCTAAAATTTCGCGGTGTACCGAACCTAGCCCAATTTTGAGGGTTAGTCTGGAATAAATTTTTGGTTTCGAGAATTATTCTATCCAGATTATTTTCTACCGAAACTTTATCTGTTTGGACCCCAACTGATAAGTTTAAAAATACACTCATTTTTTATTCTATTTTAATTCTTCCCCATGAAAAACATTCCTACCTCAAAGTACAGAAGTCTACCAAAGCATGATTTATTCCCTTGCTCTCTTCTTTTCTTCCTTGGCCGAAATCTTCAAAAGAGGAAGAGAGTGTGCCACTTCCATCCCATTTTCCTCACATTAACTACCATAGCCAATGCTTGACACAAGCTTCCAACTATGTTCGGTAAGATTTCGGATTTATTCGGTTAAAAAGTCTTGATTTCTTCCCTAGAACTTGATTGTAGGTAAAGATTTCTTAAATATGTTGTTATGGTGGTGTATTCTACCTAGGGTTTTTCGGTGAAACTTGGGGATAAAGGTTCAAGACTACTTTTACGGTGATATTACACACTTGTGAGGTAAGGAATTCCCTTAAGTTGGAATTAGTCACTTGAATTTGGATAATTGATTTTAGTTGAAATATGGTGTTTTTGGAGCTTTGGGAATATTTTCGTATACAAGTTCATAGCTTGGATATGCTTGTATATGTTGTATTTATGTCTATATAAGCTTATACTTGTGGAAATAGAGAAAGGAAATCAGGACAGATTTCTGTCAGTAACTTCCGTGAATTTCTGGGAAAAATCGGTAAATTATTTTGGTCCAATTTTTTTTATACATGTAGTTCTATAAGTGTAGAAGCCGCATATAAACTTTCATAATTTTTGGAGTAGTATAAGTATGGTTTTCGGAATTTTTCCCAAAACTGGTCCAGAGAAGGAAAAATGCTGGACAGCGCACTGCCAAGGGCAAAAATGGAATTTTCTGTGTAAATTCGTGAACCTAGGTGACCAAAACTTTTTATGAACATCAAGTACTATGAGTTAGGGTTCTACCATAAAAATTTCAAGTGAAAAAGAGTTCGGGAACTATTTTTACCGGCTCAATCTTTCGGACTGCGCAAAACTGTAATTTCTGGACAGAAACTGTCAAAATCAATTTTGACAAAAATATTTTTTTTTGTAACAAAACTAGTGACGAAATTTTGGGATGTCACAACCATATTTGGATGAAATAAATTATTTTGAAAATACTATTTGATTCCAGGAAAGAAAAAGAAAAATGTTTTCAAACCCTTAGTTTCTGGAATAAGGTGGGGACCTTCGGGAAGGCTTAAACGCCACGGCCCGGGGTTGGAATAAGGTTGGACCTATGGGAGGGCTGGAGTGCCATGGCCCTAGGTTGGGATAAGGAGACCGACGGGAAGGCAGGGAAATGCCACTGCCCAATGTTTGAGAAGGAGAATTGAGAAATGTTCAAAGTGCTTACTCAGGGGAAACTAAGTGGAAAATTTTTGAGTATGAAAATTATTGTTACTCTGAGCTGCGGTTCAGATTATTATAAATATTAGAGCTGCGGTTCTATTTGCAAATGATGAAATTCCTGGAAATGTGAAATTTTGCAAACTTGTCTGAAAAGGGCATGAAAATTATTTTGAGTGGCAAGTTATGACTTCATTCTTATTTGAGAAAAGCTTTATATGATTTAACGTTTATACGCTATTATACTATCTATAAATCGTTTCGTTACAGGCAGATTTTCAAATCATGGTAAAACTTTATAAAGCTTTTAGATTATCTATGTTTTCAAACCTTTGTCTACTTTTAAGTGACAAATGGATTTCCTTACTTAGCCGTCGTGCTAACTACACTTCGTTGTGTTCTTAACAGATGTCTAGGGTAGGCTCGTGTAGCCCACCTGACTCGGATCCTTCCGAGTTGGAGTTCCCTATCTACGATCATGATGATTATGTACAGTACTTAGTTGATGTCGACCCGTATGCTCCTGGATTCGCTCCTGACTCTCCAGCTCCGGCTTATGTTCCTGCTATTCCTTCCCCACCGTATAGTCCTCCTCCGACTTACCCAACTACACCCTCTCGTATCCCGGTTCGCAGTAGCCAGCCAAATTTTCTGGATGGGGCCAGGTCTAGGTTTGGGTCTTTTCCGGTAGAGGTGTTGGAAGGGAGTGATCCCTTAGAATTTGTTGTCTTTTATCCCTGTCCGTGGAATCTCGCTCCTTCGGAACATTGGGATGAGTGGTCCATGATGTACACTCCTAGTTACTTCCTGGATCATCTCACCTGGGTTGCGGGCAACTGGCATCTTGTATGGGGGACGTACTCCGAACCGGAGTACCGCCCCTTAGAAGAGGATGACTGATTAGAAAGGTTATGGGAGGAACCCTTTTTTTGTGTACATGTATCTTTTGTAGCCATGATGAACTTAGCTGGCTAGTAAGTTGTAATTAAACTCTTGTATATATTCTGGTAGTTAGTGTAGCTACCCCTTTTGCTCACCTATATATATATGTATGAAGATATGTTGGGTAATGATGATGATGATGTGAAATAGTTTTCTTGTTAGCCTGTGCACCTAGAGTGAACTCTGTCTGGTCTTGGCTGGGTTTAGTCTAGGTGTGGCGGTAACTACTCCGGATGTACGGTATAGCCGAGCCGGGGTGTTACAGGTGAAGATATGAACTTGCGAATCAATTTATGAGATAAAATACGAAGTATTGCAAAACAAGAGAATAACAAGTTCTTGAGCTACAAACGTGAAAATACAAGTCTGAGAAGATAGAACAAAAATATTTTCTTTGTGAAACCCATTTCTACTGAGTGTAGAAAATTGAGTGTAGCTTTGTGCGAGACACTTGGTTGTAGGAGCGTAGCTGGGTGCGAGACGCTCGGGAACGTAGCTTTGTGCGAGACGTTCGGGTTGGAGTGTAGCTTTGTGCAAAACACTCGGAGAAGTGCTTGTGTAGCACTTGGAGTTTCACTATTGTATCTGGGTGATTGAAGATAGTGGAAACCTTCCTTGGAGTTAAAGGAAGAAGTGGAGTAGGAGAATTACACCATCTCCGAACCACTATAAATCTCTATGTCTCTTTACTTTACCTGCAGTAGCTTTACTTTTTGCAAACTGATCTGAGCTAACCCATTTACTATTCATATCATATTTATCTTATCATTTGGGTTGGTGTGAAAGCTCTTTTGCATGCAAGATATATTCTTATCCTGACATATCCTTTATCTTGCTACATATTTCACAACCCTTCATACGTGTAAGTGAGATTACACATCTGGGTTTGCATGATCCCACGTATGCATGTGCACCAAACTTCATACACTTATTATTTGATATATTCTAAGTGTTTCTAACGTATTGCATGCAGATTATCTCTTCATATTTACGCTGATTATCTTATAGCACTTTACCGTATCGTTATTTCCGTTGTGCAATTCAAGTTGAATTTATTCACTTGAATTACTTCTGTTAAAAGTGTTATAATATTTTGAATTGTTTGAAAAGTCTATTCACCCCCCTCTAGACTTTTTCCACCCTATGGGGACCAACAACGGTGAACTAAATTAACAAACTAAATGTGTTTAAATTCAGGCCCCACCGCAACTAAAGTTTATGCATAAGTCTAACTAAATTAGGAACTAATATAATTCCATCCTAAATTTATGCATTGCTAAGGCCTAATAAAATTGCATAATTTGAAAACAAAATATTATGCTTGGGACAAATATGCATAAAATTAAACATTAAACTCATATATATATATTCCAAACAAATTGCATAATTTAAAACAATTTACAATATGAGCTTTCAAAGTATATAATTAATATCCAAACACTAATATGAGTCTAAATCAAAGAGACCCAACATTTTTAATAATGACATAATGGATATATACTTTGAAATTTCAAACTTTAAGCCCGTGGTAAAATGTTTAGTGCATAAAGATCAAATTTATGAGAAATAAACTGAATTTACAAATTTTAACAATATCAAACCAAAAGGATATGTTGTCATTTGTAAATCAAAATCTCACAAACCATAATTGTATAATTAAACCTAATATTATGCATTTAATGTGATCAAATGCATGAAACAATCCAAAGAGTATGAATCATACATAACCAAATATGGGCAATAACATTAATCATAATTCAAAGACTAAATGAATTATAAAATAAATTGTACAATAATAGCAATAGTTAGTTGCCAAGAAATATTCATATCTGAAGCATTGCCACATAAACATAATTAGAAACAGTTCAGGATTCATAAATAAAATCATAATAATAATGTTAACATTAAAGTAGTAATGGTAATAAGTAACTTTATAATCACCATTAACATTTAATAATAACAACCAAAGTATGGTAAATTGGTAATACAACTTCTTTAATGTTTTCATTTTCCTTAAAGAAATAAAGTGTGGCAATTTCAAATTATAGCATTTAACTATAACTGTAGCACTAATTGCCAAAAAAATAATGATAAAAAAAACTTAATGACTTACCTTAATGATGCAAACCGCATCCACATAGTGCTACAATTCCCTTCATCTTCATTACTAGTAACCTCGATGCAGCGTCCAATGATACTTAACGATTTAATTGTAGGACTTAATTACCATTATCAATAATCACCAAATAGGTAATCTTTCCAAACATAATAGATTACCAAGAAATAATTATTATTATGAACGGTAATTAATGAGATTAGCCCCTAAACTTAATAACAGTAACAAAATATTGCCAATTAACTATAATAAAGGCAAAGCTATAATTAAAGGGATGCCTAATGCCAATCTCATATCACCGCATAATAATTAACCAAGACTATAATATTTTTTAGGGAGACAAAAATTAGGATAATAATCAAATTACCATTGTAAAGGCAATATACCAACTATATTGCTTACTATATTATTTAAGGAATCAATATTATTATTAAGGCCCTGAAACTATTGATAGATCAATTAACTTAAACAATAGTTATAATTCTTAATGGCCAAAATAACAATTATAATCCTTAATTCCTTAATGACTCATAAACAAGCCAATACAATAATTATAACACTTAATTGCTCAAATTAGGCATATGATTCTTAATGGCCCAAAAGAGCTATAGTCATGGATGAAAAATGGTCTAGTACTGAAATAGATCCAAACTTAATATTATTACCAACAATGAATACCATTAACAAAATCTGGTAGTTAGTAATAATTAAGACTTAATGAACATGTTATGCATAATAATCAATATTATTACCATAATAAACATGTTATAAGTCAAATAAAATAGCTATAGTTATCATTTAAAATATATATCACAGAATAAAGGTAGATCCATACTTTATCATTGAAAAAGTAGGAAATCTTCAAGTTCAAATTTCTTCATCGAAATATCTAGAAAAGAGACTAATACTTCTCAAAGTCTCTAGCTAGAGAGAAAAGAAAATTTATTTTATTGTATCAAAGTTCTATAGTGTAGATAGATGTAAGATTAACAAGAGGAACTTGTGAAAACCCTAAGGAGTGCAGACTTTGTGCAAAAGCACTCGTGTTGTAGAATTGGTGAGTTAGTGAACTAGTATTGGTTGTTCACTATTGTATCTCGGTGATTGAAATAGTGAATTCTTCCTGGAGATAGGAGTAGAATAGAGTAGAAAGGTTACATCACATTTGAACCACAATAAAATTCTCTCTTTCTCATTTATTTACTGCTCTCACGTATACTTCACTTTGCATGTATGATCTCTGCTCTCACAAACAATATAGATACATTTCTATCGTATTGCATGCATTAATTACTTCACTAACACTTCATTTTTTAATATAACACTTTGGTTATGTTTGACAAACCTAGCTGTAAAGATAGCTGAAAGCTGAAAAGTAGCTAAAAACTAAAAAGCTATAAGCTCGGAGCTGAAATCTGAAGAGTTGTTAAGCTAGCTGTTATGCTTAAAAGTGTTTGGTAAAATTAGTTTTTTGATAAGCCGATAAATGTAAAAAAAGACTAAAAAGGACATGTTCATACAATTTAAATTTAAATAGGTTTGTTTATATATTAAAATATAAAATAATGAAATCAATATATTTTAATAAAATATAAAGTAAGAACATATATTTGAAAATATATAAAGTAAATCAAAATGTTTATAATCCATAAGATTAGTTCATACAAAAATTAATGTTCAAAAAACAAATGTCAAATTGAAATTACAACCAAACATATTGAAGAGAAAATGCCAAAAGGGTTTTAATTGGGTGGGTAAAGGATGTCATTTATTTAAAATAATAAGGATAAAGATGGAAAAAGGTTAAAAAGCTAATAGCTTATTTTTGAAAAGCTATCTAAAGTAGCTTTTAGATAGCTTTTCAAAATAAGCTCTTATTTTAAGCTAATAGCTTATTTTGAGAACATTACCAAATAGAACTTATAGCTTATTAATAGATTAAAATAAGTTATAAGCTCCTAGATAAGCTCTGCCAAACAGAGCCTTTACGTACATTTATTCCGCTATGCACTCTAAGTAAGATTTGCTTAAGTCTAATTTACTTAGAGTTATTTTTTACAAAGTGTTATAATTTTTTAATTTGTTTGAAAAATCTATTCACTCCCCCCCCCCCTAAACTTTTCAGCACCCAAACGGGACCAACATTGACTGAAAGCAATTCAATCATGACAAATTGGTGAATAATGGTGAATTTAAGAGGAAAAATAATGGTGAATTTAATATAAGTGAGATTGAACAAAATATAATGTCAATGAGAATGCGAAGAATGATGTGAATAATGAGACAATAGAATTATGTATTGGAATGGAGTTTCAATCACTAGACAATGCTTTAATGTGCTATACTAATTATACAAAACATTAAGGATTTGGAATTTGCAAAAGCCACATATTAAAGTTTCGAAAGAATACAAAACATTAAGGATTTGGAATTTGCAAAAGCCACATATTAAAGTTTCGAAAGAATCAAATGGTTATTGAACAAGAGTTTGTTTGTTCAAAACAAGGTTACCATGATATTTAGAAATGATGAGATTAAGAAAAAGCCTCCACCTAATGAAACACGCATGATAAGCAAAGCCATGATTTATGTGTCTATAAAAAGGTGAATGCAAATGGATAATATCTAATGAGTTTTTTCCAAAAAGGTCCCTTGACTATTGCCCATTCTCAATTTTGCATTTCGACTTTCAATTGCACCAAATGTGGTCCCTTGACTTTCAATTGCACCAAATTTAGTCCCCCGTTACATATTCCGTCTAACTAGTGTTAAAATGGAGGGTATTTTCGTCCGTTTACCTATTTTATACCTAATATACATTGAGAAATAGTCGATGGATCCTTTTGGGAATAGTCGAGAGACCATTTTGGGAAAAAAAAAATCTTTTATTCATTTCATTTTTGTTTATTTTCATTTTCTTAGACTTTATCAAATTAGAATTTTTATACATTTTTTCTTACAAATATAAATAGTTAAAAACTTAAAATTGCATAATCCAAACAACCTCAAAATTTTAAACTTTTTCTACAAACTTTTTCCCTCTGTCTAAACATAAAACTTTTCCTCTATCCCTATCAAGTTTTACAATAAGTTTTGTAACTTTTATAAATACTCATATACTTTATATATATATATATATATATATATATATATATATATATATATATAAAATCATACTAGAAGTTTAATAGACAATCAATTACTATGTATCACATTAAATATTATTTTTATCGTTGAAAATAACATTATTTTTTTACATACCTTGGTAAAAACATTTCGCTGTCAAATTTAATTTTATTAACATTCATATATAAAATACAAACTAACTTCAAAATGGCAAGAACTTGTAATTGTGATAAAGAATGAGGCTTTAGATTTAGGATTGTCTGTTTTATGCTAATTATTTTTGTATTTGGTTTGTTAAGTTTTCCAACATTTTGCCATTGATTAAGAGGTGAAGCATACTTATCAGTTCCGAGAAATTTCAGAAGCACCTATCTGACTTAGAAGTGCGCCATCGGCCATGTGACTGAGAAGTAAACTTACTTTCCGGTCATATACGAGATTTTACTCTTCGAATCAGCCAAGAATTGAAGTTTACTAGAAAAATTTACCTTTCGGTCTATCATTTTCCATACATTTTACACTCTTTGGGTGTCTAAGCTCGAAAAAAAATAAGAATGTTATTTTCAATGATACAAATAATATCTAATGTGATACACAGTGATTGATTGTCTATGAACATAAAAAGATAAAAATAAAAAGTATATGCGTATTTATGAAATTTACGAAACTTATTGTAAAACTTGATAGGAATAGACGAAAAGTTTGTATGTTTAGATAGAGAGATAGTCTATAGAGAAAGTTAAAAATTTTGAGGTTGGATTATGTGAGTTTAACTATTTATATTTGTGAGAAAAAAAAATCTACAAAATTCTAATTTGATAGAGTCTAAAAAATTAAAAACAAATAAAAATGAAATAAATAAAAGAAGTTTTCTCAAAATGGTCACTCAACTATTTCTCATTGTATATTAGGCGTCAATAGGTAAACGGATGAAAATGTCCTCCATTTTAACACTGATTAGACGGAATATGTAACAGAGGACTGAATTGGATGAGTTTTTGAAAATTGAAGGACCACATTTGGTGCAATTGAAAGTCGAAATGCAAAATTGAGAATAAGTAATAGTCGATGGATCATTTTGGAAAAAAACTCATATCTAATTTACTAGAGGTCATAATCATGTGCCTATTTCTCCTAGTAGTGCTCGATTTCATTGAGCTCATAAAGACAAAATCTCAAAGGAATTTGATCAATGAAATCAATATATTTGTTAAACAATTGAAATTAAAATTTATTTATATTTAATTTGATTATATAGTAAATAAATGAGTTTGAGCTCAAATTTTGTTGTTTTGGATGAATCCTTATTAATTTTGTTGTTTAAGTTTATGAATTTATACTTCGAAACATGTTTGTCAAGCACTTTGTGTTCAAATGGTATGTAGTGATTCTCCCATATGAGAGATCATGAGACTAAATCTCAATAGAGGCTGTATTAGCTACATGGCCTGATCAATATTGACTTTATTTTTTTTAATGAGGTGACATCACCTCATTCACCGCCGGTGTATAACATATTAACATTTATACATCGACGGTGTATCAAATATTTTTTCATAATAATAATAATTGGTAAGATACAAACTTGTTACAACAAAGTCACGAGTTTAAATTCCAACCTTTTTTATTTGAGCTGCTATGGACAACCTAAACTCGTTTACATGGTTTATCCCGTACATCTCGTATGATGACTGCATTATTTCCCTCATCACCTAAACAAAAATAGTGATAAAATCGTGCTAAAAAACATTTTTAAATTATTTGATAAATATATTTCAATAATTGGATAAAGACTTAATTATATTTTTGATTCTAGATTTATGGCAAATTATTCCACACAGTGTTGTGGACCATAACAAAAAGTATATATATATATATATATATTGAGAAAACAAAAAGTATATTTTAATATACTAAAAGTACATTATTTGATAGTATGGCCCACACAGCTGTGTGGACCATGTTTTACACAATAATGATCGTAGATTTATACGTGTTATTCCACTTTTAGTCATTTTTTTTTGTTCAGAGTATCTCCTTTGGTCTTAGTATTATTGTAACATGACTATTTTTGATCATATATCAACAAAATTGTTTAAATTCCCTTAATACAATGATATTTCGATCTTCGAATATGAATTTTTTCAAAAAGATTAAAAAAAAATTATAGCGGGTTAACCCACTTTGTAAAAAAAAATTAAAATACACTTTTATTAAACGTTATTTCAACGATTTTGTTGACGAATAACTAAAAGTGATCATATCACAATAATACTATAATTAAAGTGGATATTCTAATAAAAAATAACTAAAAGTTAACTATTACCTATAAATCTAGGAGCATCTCTATTAGTGTTTTTTTTCTCAAATATTGGAACAGTAAAAAATTAATAGTGAAGTTGGTAACTGATGTAGTACCCATTTTTTGGCAAAATTGTATCCCTGAAAACAATAGGTTTTTGTCAGACAAAAAGCAAAATAAAAAATAAAAAACAGAGGCGGGCCGCATGGGCGATTGAGAGTCTTCATTGATTTTTTTTTTTCTTTTGGTTTTGTTTATGTTTTGTTTTTCACGCTCTTTTTTTTTTTTTCATTTAATTTGTTTGTTTTTTATTGTTTTATTATTTTTGTTTCAATTTGTTAATAAAATACCAAATTTAATATTTTTGAATTTACTTTTAATTAATTTAATTATAATTAAAATTTAAAATGATTAAAATAAAAAAAGCCACAACGAAAAAATTAATTTAAATGTTTGTAATTATCATTTTAATTAAATGTAGGTGTGTTTATTTTAATTAATTTTTATAATTATAAATTTATAATTCAAATAAATAAAGAAATAATTAAAATATAGAATAGAAAATGGTGGGTCCACTGAAAACTGAAAAAAATAACTTTAAACTAATGTGGAGGGCAAAAACTTGTGTGAGACCGTCTCACGAATAAGGATCCGTGAGACGGTCTCACACAAGTGTGACCCAATGTGGAGTCGTGGAGAAGAGTTTTTTGTAATTGAGTGAGATAGTAGACGATGATGTGGATGTTGGGGCGCACACAAAATTAGGGAAAAAATCCCAACTGATATTGATGCTCTAAGAGCATCCATAGCAATAGATATTTGGGAGTGCTTGTACAGATGGAGTGGAGAGAATGAAAAAAGAGAAAATTTGAGTTCATCCGCATATCATGGGTTATTGGAACCGTGCAAAGGAGAGAGAAAATTGAAAGAAAATTGGGCCAAGCGTGTGTGGACTCCAAGTGCGTCCAACGGGTGCATTTGAACAAAGGCTTTGTTTATTATTATTATTTTTCTCACTACCATTTTCTAGGATTGTTATGCCGTGGACCCAGGTTTACCTTGCAAGGTGGACCTGGGTCTACATTCACATACACTATACTCTACATTCACAATTTGTAAACTCCACATTCACACATTCAAAACTCTATATTCACAGCTTCTATACTCCACATTCACAACTTGAGAACTCCACATTCACACATTACAGGGCTACAAGTTGCTAGAACTTCTTAACTATATTACAGATTCACACATGTATAACTCTACATTCACGATTTCTATACTCCATATTCACAATTTGAAACCTCCACATTCACACATTTCTGGGCAACTCTACATTCACACAATCATAAATCTACATTCACGATTTCTATACTCTACATTCACACTTTGAAACCTCTACATTTACACATTTTTGGACAACTCTATATTCAGCAATATGTTTACTAATAAATAAAAAAAAAAAAAAACAAAAATGATGTAGTTTTGAACCCAGGTCCGTGGACCTCACAGCATAATTTGCCCATTTTCTAATCACACTTACAAAAACTCCTTTAAAAAAAAAAAAAAAAAGGCAAAAACACTCCATTGAAATGTAGTCACTAGTCAGGTCATCTCCTCTCCGGCTTTTATGCCAATTCTTGTCATATGCATCTCTACAGATTTATCTATCTTTGCCCGTTTATCTCTGCCAAACAGGAATATATATTCAGCAAATCCACAGTAGTGTTCCAGATGATCTGCTAGGTTAACCGGAAGATCTGTTGGAGCCTGGTATGCTATATTTTAATCCATTGTCTGCTAATCAAAACCACCACTACTATACTGCTGATAAATTGTTGTGAATTACTCCGTATTTTTTTAAAGCACAGGTTAGTATAGTAGGTTTACTGGTTTAGCGGTTTAGGACCTTAGGCTTACTTAAGAGAAATGGAATTTAGAGAAAGATAAATAGAAGTTGTTTTTACCTTTACATTTCTCCAATTTGAAAATAGAATGGGGAGTAGAAGACGAGAGAAAGGAGAACTGGAGAGTTGAATTAATAGCAGCCTAAATCTCTCAATACGGGGAGAAATTTATTAAATTGTTTTAATAGTTCAATTGGATGATGTATATGAGTGATGTATAAGTCCTTTTACGCTTACGAACATTTGTGAATTTGGCTACTTCAATTAACATGGAGTTGAGCTTCAGTTAGTTTATGTTATAGTTATGGTTTTTTTTTTTTTTTTTTTTTTTTTAAAAAAACTTTTTT
>NC_044916.1:14920487-14981262 GCF_003576645.1 Ipomoea triloba | reverse complement strand
TTTTTTTTTTTTTTTTTTTTTTTTTGAAAACAACTTTTGAAGTTAAATAACTAAATTAAATTGTCTTATATTAGCTTACAAGAAAACTTGTGCATCTCGCTTACACTAGTAGATGATTAATTTATGCAGTTCTTTACTTCTTTATTGAATATTTTCAGGGTAAATGATGCGTATCTTACTGTAGATAAGTCTCTGATTATTGATCTCCCTATTGCTCCTCCATGGCCTGTTTATCTGCCACACTGCTGAACTCTCTCTCATGGACTGCCAGAGTACATGGTCCACATCATTTATACCCCAACCGGCCCAATCACACCTTTGTTGTCAGTATGAATGGTATGGTTCACTCCATGCGAGAGCACACACTGCTCAAAGCTTCTCTTAGCTCTTCTTACATTGAAGTTGAAACTGCTAAGAAGGAGGGTGTCTTGACACTCCATGAACTCTGCCAAGGCCATGTGCCTGAACACATCATACGCCGGTGAGGGTGCTTTGTTCAAATTTTAGAACTTTAACTGACTATTAAAAAGAAGAATTAGTTTGGATCTTCAGCAATGAAAATTTAACATATCTTTTGTGAATATACTCTAGATTGAGCTTACAAGAAATTAAAGATGTAATCTTTTTTATTCTATCAGGCAAAAATTTGTCACTTGAAATGGATTTGACAGTGTCATCCTTTTCTGTCTTTGGATTTATATAATGCAAAAATCTCAGATTGTTGAATAAAATTATTTAAATTGAATATACTTTCTTTGAGAAAATAATGTAAAATCAGATACAGTGAAGTGACTAAAGTCAGTAAAGTGAGTGTTTTCTGTTTATTTAAATTTTGTGCTACCTTAATCTGATAGTCTGTGAAAATTATTTAAATGAATAAAAAAAGTGATTAAGGGAGTAGAAAATTGCAGAATGGAAGAGGTTGGTTATGTTGTGCCAACCAAAGTGCAGCAAGAAGCATTGCCCGTTCTCTTTGCTGGCTGTGATTGTGTGCTTCATGCTCAGGTTAATGCACTCTCTTAGAGCGTTGTACTTATATTAATTGGTGAAAGTTTTCAGAATTGGGTTTATAGATATGCCAATAGTTTTTTCCTTAGTAAGTGTTTATCAATAAAATATACGCTCTATATTTTGGATTACCAATTTACTATATTTATGATATTATACTATCTAGTATCTCAACTTTCTTATTAAGACTGAACCTAAGAGGCTGGTTTCTCTATTGTAGTGTTATAGCACATTAGCACCTCTATTTTTTGAAAAGAACATAATTCAAAAGTAATGTTCACAAGAACAATTTGCTTACTAGTCATGATTGGTTTTTCCGATTTAGTAATCTCTGCCATTACTGTTTCTCTTTTATGCTTTTGTTTTGTTGGTGACGTGATGATAGGAAGTAGCTAGAAATGTGCCAGTATTTGGTTTGCAAAATCCTTGTGCTAAATTGCTAAAACTATTTCATTTTTTACAACCATTTCGGCATTTCTGCATTTGTAAACCTCTTGATTTAAGTGGGCTTGCTTTTAAGTTGACAAAGCTTATGAAATCATTTTATTCAGTTCTTCTTTCATCCTCTAGACAGGTTCTGGTAAAACATTGGCTTATCTACTGCGGATATTCTCGGTTATTAACACTCAAAGGTCTGCAGTCCAGGCCCTGATTGTGGTTCCCACTAGGGAGCTTGGCATCCAGGTACAGCCCTGGTTATTGTTCTTTACTGCTTCCACATGGATTACCTGATAGTTCAGTGACATTGGCTTATGACTCTGTAAGAGAGGTCTCAGGTTCAATCCCCATTCCCCTCATTTGTACCAAAAAAGGACTGTTCTTCTAAACTATACTGATGATTATGCCCTTCCATTCTTCTCATTTGTACCAAAAATAGACTGTTTTTTAAACTATACTGATGATAATTCCCTTTGCATAACCAAGGTTACAAAAGTTGCTAGGGTGCTCTATGCGAAGTCAGAAGAACTAAATTCTGGGCAGAAGTCATGCACTATTATGGCTCTTTTGGATGGTGGAACCTTGAAGCGACATAAGAGTTGGTTAAAGGTACAGAACAGCAGAACTTGTTTTGCTGCTTTTATAGACGATTTCTGCTGATTTGAAAATTTTCAGACAACTAATTTATCTTAGTAGCCTTACTAATATTTTCATTGTCACAGGCTGAGCCTCCTACTATTGTGATTGCAACTTTGGGAAGTTTAACTCAAATGCTTGAGAAGAATATTTTAAAGTTAGATGCTATGCAAGTGCTTGTAATTGATGAGGTAATGGAGTAGTTCTATCTATATTTCTTATATCTAAATATCTAATTCCCTGAACAAATGGAGTAGTTCTATCTATATTTCTTATATCTAAATATCTAATTCCCTGAACATACTAAGATGAGTTTCTTCTATACCAGAAACAGAAGTTTTTCTCCCAAGAGCGGATAATACTATAATGTGGTTGCTTCTAGAAAGTTTTTAAAGATATATTATTTACTCTCCAAATCTTCTTAATCTAAGCTATTAAGTACAAATGAATGGTGCACATTGTGTCTCACAATTTCATACTCTTTTTTTTTTTTTTTGGTTAAATTAAGATTTATCAATAGATTTTGGTATTTAACTGCTATTATAAATCAATTTAAAATTTAATTAATATGCTTATTCTTTTTTTTCTTTTTTTTGGTTACTATTTAGCTAAAGGTCTAAATTAAGAAAATACAATGCCTGCTTGTTGATTATTTGGAATGGCAATGACACAATCAATTATTTTTTTAAGGTTGATTTCATGTTCAATTCCTCAAAACACGTGAGCTCTCTTCGGAAGCTTTTGACATCATACTCATGTAGAAAGAGTCGTCAAACTATCTTTGCTAGTGCCTCAATTCCCCAGCATAGGCGATTTTTATATGATGCTGTACAACAGAAATGGACAAAGGTTTGCTAGTAGATTTGAACATGTTGAGATATACAATCTAGTTTTCAGCATAGGGGACGAGCTTACCTATTTTAGTGCTTGTGAGTTTATTACAGGCAGATGTAGTTCATTTATATGTGAATCCAATTATGCCAATGCCATCCTGTCTGCATCATAGATTTGTGGTGAGTGAAGTTCAGGAACTTTATTTGGCTTTTGTTTGGGTACCCCTCTGTTCTTGCCATGTCTTCATTTTACTTGCAGGACCAGTCTGACATTATTGTATGATAATTCATATTTTCAGTTCATCTTTTCTTTATAGTTTATCCCAGACCCATATATCTTGCTTTTAAATATCACTTCAGTCAATTAACCAACTTGTAGCTGACAATTATCAATTGCTGGTCTTAGTTTTCATTCTGTTTGTCCAATTCTGATGATATCTGTTCAGAAATGGTTTACTTGACTTCATTATTTTTTGATACTCTGTGGAGTCAGGTATGCAGTAAAGGAGAAAGGTATCTAACATTGCTTTCCCTTTTAAAGTCAGATGAACCTCATTCTGCCATAGTCTTTGTTGGTGTGCAAGTAAGTATCTATAACTCTGTAGTCTCCTTACGTTGGCGGTTTCTAGATTTTAGTTTGAGTCATATTCAGTGTTGTAAAAATTGGCCTAGGCAGCCACCTAGGCGCTAGGCGCCTCTAGGCCGAGGCGAAAAGGAGTGTAGGCGGTTGCTAGTCGGCCGGCCGACTAGGCGACCTAGGTGGCCGAGTTGGCCAACCTGGCTCCGAACTCGGCCGAGTCGGCTGGAACATTTTTTTTAATTGGTTTTTCCAGCTCAAAACAATGTTGTTTTGAGCGGTTTAAAAAAAATAATAAAATAAAATAAAATTAAGCGGCCACCTAGGTGCCCTAGGCGCTAAGCGCTCTCCCAGTGCCCGACTAGCGCCTTTTGCAACATTGGCCATATTGTACTTTCTTTACTAATACACTTCTATCACCATCAACAGTCTGAGAAGTCAAAAAAAGCTGGAGATCCACCGCCAACTACTCTTTTGGTCAATTTTCTAAAGAGTTCTCTGATGGGGTTTTCGGAAATCAGTCTACTTGAGGAAGACATGAATTTCAATCAGCGAGCAGCATCCTTGACTGTAAGTACTGCTTTCAACCTTAAATCTGTGTATGTGAATATCCGTAAGTAGTTTGAGCTTGGAGTGTTGAACTTAGGCCAGGATTCTACTTGATATATGTTACTTGGAATCAGGAACTGCAACAAGGAAGTAGCCATCTTTTAGTGGCAACAGATATAGCAGCCCGAGGTGTTGATTTGCCTGGGACAACACACATATACAATTTTAATCTGCCAAAGGATGCAGTAAACTATCTCCATCGAGCTGGAAGGGCTGGTAGGAAACCTTTTTCAGATGAGAAGTGTTTTGTTACCAGCATTATAACACCTCAAGAGCAGTTTGTTTTACAAAGATTTGAAAATGAATTAATGTTTTCTTGTGAACAGTTGTTCTTTGATGTATAAAGTCGTTCTTGTTTAATGACACTCCTTCATAAGTTTCCATGCATGCAATAGTTATTAATAGAATATGAAGATGTGATGAGATGAGATTTTACTCTTCCTGTTACTAGCAAAATGGAAATATTTCATAATTTCTTTGGGAAAGGGGAAGGCAAGAACTATTTGAAGGTTATCATATGCAATAGTTGACATTTGAGTATTATGATAGGACAGTAACCCGACTGAATATGTAACCCTTAAAATTAGTTAGTACAACTACAAGTCACAAGTACTAGTTCTTACCGGTGCTATATGCAACAGCCTTGGAGGGTTGTATGGCAGAAGTAGAAAGTAGCAGAACAGGAAGGAAATGGCAGAAGGAAAGAATCAGTAGCAAAACGGTGACGTTTGACGGGTGTGGTTAAATAGGTTGATTGATTAGTGCAAACGACGTCCTTTCGTGAAACTGTTGGAAGCAGTTGAAGTTGAGCATTCAAACGACGTTGTTTCCATCCCTCGGGTGGATCAATCTGCTGCGATCCGGACAATGAGGAATGTAGTTAGCTTGCAATTATTCCTGTATTTAAATGGCTGAGGTGTAAGAAGGAGATTTTTATGCTGAATTAATATACAAATTCCCTTTTCTCTTCTTTCTACTGCCCTAACCCTAATCCCTCTTTTTTCTTTCCCAAATTCCTACTGTTTTCCTGAGACCATTGCAATATACTGTTGATTTTGACACGTACTAACCATAATATGACACTGGGGTGTGAACAAACATCAATTTTGTCAGTAATCTGACATGATATGCAATTAAGTCCGCAATTTTCAAAAAATATGGCTGATTGACTTCCCAAGACGTAATTTCTAAATGAGTGTTTAATTTTGAAATTGTGTAACGCAGATATGTATCAAAATATATAGCAATAAAAGAAGTGCCAAAAATAAGTACACAACTGAATTTGATAACGCAGTTGGAGAACACCTCCTAATCTGCGGGGTCACACCTAAAAACCTTTTCACTTAAGATCAACCCGCATTTAAATATTAACCTTATAAACTAACTTTATGAAAAAGTTTACAAATACAGTTTGAACTAATTCTACCAATTAAACAAATTGTAACCAACCGGGATTTTAACACAGCTTGTACTGATATAACTTGGAACTGATATCTCCGGATAATATACCAATCTTTCCCTGTATTGAAGTTTTTTCGCAGCACATTCGTGACTGTATATCTATATTTTGAACTATGAAACTTCGATTTCTTCATTGTAGAAATATCTATTTATAGTGCTTAGTAATTCCTTGATTTTAGTACGCACGATGACATGATCACATGAAGCATTGCATTTTCATTTTTCCACTGTCATTTGCGCCACACATTCACTTATGCATGCATTGCATTTCATTTTGTTTTCCTTAGATTTCGCCACGATCACTTGTGCATGCATTGCATTTTCCCATTTCATTCTTCTTTGCATTTTGAGCCACATACACATCACACGTACATTATGCCTTCATTTTGCATTGTAATTTCTTTTTCTTTATTATGCCACATTTCACACACTTACACATTTTGTTTGATTATATGCCAATTTACCATAAGTAATATATATACATACATAGTATATTACTAACAAATTTCATTATTGTTTTAGTGAATTTTGGAATTAGATATTATACTGAGAATTGTGTATATTTCAATTTAACAAAAATAAGCTATATTATACCTTTCATTATGAAATGATCAAGTCAAGTTCACCACTACTTGCATTTTGACTTGTCTAGCACATAGATTATGATTTATGAGGATGTAACTTCCATACTAAGTGCTTTAAGACCTTAAAATATCTATGTTCAGTGAGGGTAAGGTTTGCCCCAAAAATTAATCTGATTATACCAATGTTTCCCAGTAATATGAAATAATACTATAATAGCCTGCAAAAATTAGATAGAGTATTGAAACTAAAGTCCAGAAAACATTAAAAACACAGGGAAGGATATTGTTGAGGAAGGCACGACCTTCCCACACCTTGTGGCCCATTGATCTAGTCCAAGCTTAGCTTTACTAGAGCCAATGCCTAGCGCCTAGTATAATCATGTTTTTGAGGCCAAATAATGAAAATTTTCATCATTTCGATCAAAAGAAAAGTAATTTTCAACTTTAAGACGCTTCCAAGTTCCAGCCAGGAGGATTATGAAGGAAATTGACAAACAGAAACGGAGATACAATTATATAAAATGCCCTGGCTAAGGCAGGATTACATTTGACCCAAGTTGAATACTAACATGTCATCTGAATCAACAAAAATTCAACCACGTTTCTTTAAATCCACTGGTATGTCAAGTTTCCTTTTTGATGGATAATATACTAGGCCTGGGTCACATGAACCAGTCCAAGAGAGTAACTGGACCAAGAAGGCCCAATAAGGAGGCCTAGTACAGAGTAGTCGTTATACCGTGGACTATGGGTCATGGCTGATATTGCAGTTGTGTTGAACTGATACTGCAGTTGCGTGTGTTGAACGGATGAACGACCACTGTTCCACGCAACTGCAGTTCCTTTTCAACACAACTGCAGTATTAGTTCAACACAATTGCAGTATCAGCCATGACCATGGCCCACAGTATAATTTGCTACCAAAGAGTTTGATAAGGATTGGATTTAGTATTTATAATATAAGTAGGATTAGAGCTTATTATTTATAATGTAACAAGGACTACCAAAAAGTTTGATAAGGATTGGACTTAGTATTTAATAATATAAGTTGGATTAGTGCTTATTATTTATAATGGAGTTAATTCCTTTTTTGGTCATAGACTTATAAGGGGTTCGACACTTTTAGTTCACTATAAAAAATTTTGCCACATTTTGGCCACTCTTATTGTGTGAGTGCCACTTTTGGTCCTCCGTGTAAGTTTCCGTTAGTTTAGTGTCAAAATGAAGGACACTCTTGTCATTTCATGTATTTTTCTTCTCAACATTATCTTCTCTTTTCCCATATTGAGTTTCCTTTCCAGACACGTGTGAGAGTGCCACAACATGATGCACTCCGAACCCTACCTGCGCCACTACGGAAATCCAGTTCCAAGGCCGAATGTTCATTTTGGGAATGGGTTTCGTCGGAGAGTTCTTTGCTACAGATTTGAAGAGTAAAAGGATGGTAAGCGTCGTTTTCACCGGTCACCATTTTCAAGCGTTGTCAGTTTTCAAGTGTTGCCGGTTTCAAGCGTTGCCAGTTTTCTTCCCTCTTTTCACCACCCCACTAACCGCCTTCTGATCCAATTTTAATCCTCCGCCGCCAGCTCCGTGTAAAACTATTATAAAAGGCATTGAATGATTTAACCAATACTTTCATAGGAAGCGTAAATTACTAACCTGATTCCATTGGAGTTTGATGAAGCTATGAGCCCTTTCTTCTTCACCACTTCTTTCTCCTTTGTATTTTCAGAACCCTTTTCCCTCTGGTCTTTCACGTTAAGTTTCCCGAGTGATAGGATAGGAAAATAGTCTAAGCCCTTATATATTGCCTGCTCAACCTAAACTGACATTCCAATATTGATTATTAGAATTATGGCAATAATGGGCCATAAACCCATACAATTAAATGGGCTTAAATAGCCTCATTTGAAAGGCAAAGAGAGAGGAATTATAACCCCTGATCTGTTACAAGTTTTATTCCATTACCTATCAAAATGGAATTTTAATTGTTCAGATCACTTAATACATCGACCACAATAATATTAGAATAAAAATATTCTAACATTCTTCCACTTGGATCATGTGTATTATTGATGGACTAGGATAACTTTAATTCGCGAAATATTCCAAAACATCAAAGAACTTTTACTTAAATCAAAGTCAGCTAGATCATGGCGGTCGCATGTTATTTGAACAACATGTTCCCTTCCATGCATCATAGGTCAACTTTAATTTCAATAGTGACAACCATATGTGCAAACAGAGATTATAACATTAATTGAATTCAACCAAGTCAATATAGCATAAAACTGAAAACAAAATTACAATGATAACAAGGCTCTATCTAAAATTCCCATACTCTCCACATGACAAGAGAATACCTTAGGTGCTAAACCTTTGGTCAAAGGATCAACAACCATAAGTTCAGTTTTGATATGCCGAATTGACACTCTCTGTTTCTGTACTTCTTCTTTAACTGACAAATATTTTAATTCCATATGCTTAGCACCTTTAGAGTATTTGTCACTCTTAGAGAAGAACACTGCTGCGGAGTTGTCACAATAAAGTCTCAAAGGCCTAGAAATACTGTCGACTACTCTAAGCCCCGAGATCAAATTCCGCAGCCACAATCCATGATTTGTGGCTTCAAAGCATGCCACAAATTCTGCCTCCATGGTGGAAGTAGCGATGATTGACTGCTTTGCACTTTTCCATGAAACTGCTCCTCTAGCTAATAGGATCAAATAACCAAATGTAGATTTTCTCGTATCTACACATCCAGCATAATCTGAATTAGAAAAGCCAATCACTTCAAGTGGATCCCACTTCCTATACGTAAGCATGTAATCTTTTGTGCCTTGTAGATATCTTAAAACTTTCTTTGCAGCCTTCCAGTGCTCTATGCTAGGATTACTCTGATATCGACCCAACATTCCAACAGCAAAGCTGATGTCTGGCCGAGTACAAGTCTGTAAATATTCCAAACACCCAACCACTGTTGCATAAGGTATGCTTTCCATTTGTTTTTTCTCAATTTCATTTCTAGGACATTGAGCTAAACTAAATTTGTCCCCTTTCTGCATCGAAACCACTCCCGAAGAACATTTATCCATCTTAAATCTTTCCAAGACCTTGTTAATGTATCCTTTCTGAGACAATCCTAATAATCCTTGTGATCTATCTCGGAATATTTCTATTCCAATCACATAGGATGCCTCACCCATATCCTTCATTTCAAAGGCCTTAGAAAGAAATACTTTAACATCACACAACATGGCCTTATCATTTGCAGCAAGTAGAATGTCATCAACATATAAAACTAAAATAGCAAACTTACTCCCACTAACTTTCATGTAGATACACTGATCAACAGTATTTTCCACAAAACTATAAGATGTAACAATACTGTCAAATTTAATGTACCACTGTCGGGAAGCTTGCTTAAGTCCATATATTGACTTTTCTAATTTACACACCAACTGTTCCTTTCCTGTGGTCAAAAACCCTTCTGGTTGGTCCATATATACTTCTTCCTCTAAATCATCATTTAGAAAGGTGGTCTTAACATCCATTTGGTGAAGCTCCAAATCGTAATGAGCTACCAATGCCAAAACAATCCTTAACGAGTCTTTCTTAGAAACTGGGGAAAAGGTCTCGTTGTAGTCGATGCCACTTTTCTGAGTATAACCTTTGGCAACAAGTCTAGCTTTATACCTTTCGACATTACCTTTAGAGTCGCGTTTGGTCTTAAAGACCCATTTGCACCCGACTCTTCTTGAATTTTCAGGTAATTCTACAAGGTTCCAAACTTTGTTGACTTCCATAGATTTTAACTCATGTTTTCATGGCATCTAACCATCTTTCAGAACTGTTACTTTCAATGGCTTGTTTGAAGGAAACCGGATCCTTATCAATACTCAAATCATTTTCTTGTTCAGCAAAATATATCACGTAGTCATTAGAAATGGCAAGCCTCCTTTCCCTTGTAGACCGCCTTAATGTCATTTCTTCTCGTGGTTCATTGATTTCTTGCTGAATTGTGATTGATTTATTTTCATTGGTTACAATATCCTCATGTGGGTTTAGGACATTCTCATGTCGTTCCGATGCACCAAAAGATGACAATGTAATAACCGGAACTACATCTTGAAAAGAATTTTTATGTGAAGAGGTTTCAGCATGAATTTCTCGAATGTCCACCTTGTGTGGTTCTATGCTCCCACTATTTTGACCATTTTCAATGAATCGAGCATTTCCAATCTCTACAATTCTCATACTATGGTTAAGACAATAAAACCTGTACCCTTTAGACCTTTCTGGATAGCCAATGAAAAAACCACTGACTGTACTTGGGTCAAGTTTATTCTCACGTGGATTATACAACCTTACTTCCGCTTGGCAACCCCATACATGAAGATGCCTTAAACTCGGTTTCTTCCCTGTCCATAGTTCATAAGGTGTCTTATGAACTGCTTTACTTGGAACCTGATTTAATAAATATGTAGCGGTCCTTAACGCATACATCCGTAGTGAAGAAGGTAAGATACAATTACTTACCATACTTCTAACCATATCCATAAGGGTACGATTTCGCCTTTCAGCCACACCGTTTTGTTGCGGTGTTCCGGGCCTTGTATACTGTGCACAAATGCCCCTACTTTCGAGGAATTTAGCAAAAGGACCTGGACATTGTCCTCTTTCGTCAGACCTACCATAATACTCACCCCCTCGGTCTGACCTCACAACTTTGACTTTTCTATCTAACTGCCTTTCAACCTCATTAATGAACACCTCTAAAGTGTTCACAGACTGAGATTTATCATGCAGTAGATATATGTAGCCATATCGTGAATAGTCATCTATAAAGAGTAGATATATGTAGCCATATCGTGAATAGTCATCTATAAAGGTAATGAAGTACCTTTCGCCGCCCCAAGAAGGAACTATAAAGGTAATGAAGTACCTTTCGCCGCCCCAAGAAGGAACATCGAAAGGTCTGAAGTACCTTTCGCCGCCCCAAGAAGGAACATCGAAAGGTCCACAGATGTCTTCGCCGCCCCAAGAAGGAACATCGAAAGGTCCACAGATGTCGGTGTGAATTATTTCAAGCAGCTCACTACTCCTTGTGGCAGGTTTCTTGGTTATGTGTTGCAGCTCACTACTCCTTGTGGCAGGTTTCTTGGTTATGTGTTTGGTTTGTTTTCCCTTAATACAATCCACACACACATCCCAATCACTAAAATCCAAGGCAGGTAGGATTTTAGTTTTCTCCAACCTTACTAACCTTTCCTTGGATATGTGTCCCAGGCGTTTATGCCACAAGTAAGCAGAGTTTTCCTTTAATGCACTACGTTTGGCTCCTATACTACTCTCAACTTGAAATAAAGATTCAGCAAAATTTACATCAAGATTAAAACGATAAAGAGAATCAATCAAAATACCAAAACCATAACATTTATTGTCCTTACATAAATGAAAAGTACGATTCTCAAATTTGATGTAAAATCCCAACATATCCAACCTACTAACTGAAACAAGATTTCTAGCACATTCAGGGACATAGAGACAATTTTCTAGATCCAAATGATATCCTGTATCTAGGATCAATCTATACGTCCCTATTCCCTCAATCCGTGCCTTCATCCTATTTCCCATAAACAAGAATTCATCAGTTCTTCTTGTGGGTTGGATCGAACTAAATCCCTCAAAATATGAGAGACATGAGTAGTAGCACCAGATCTAACCACCAGGTATTGTTGGGTACTTCAATAAGGTTTGATTCAAAAAGCATAGAGATAGAATCATTACCCTTCTTTTCAAACCAAGCCTTTCTCTTCGGACAATCTTTCTTCAAATGCCCCATTTTGTTGTAAAAGAAGCATTTGATTTTTTTCTGGGTTTGACCCGACTGAGTGTTATGCTGGGTCTTGCCCTTTTTACCTGGTTTTCTCTTATTGGTGCTTGAACCTCTTTGAGATGTGAAGTGGATGGAGTGATGTCTTAACTTCTTTAATCTCGTTTCTTCTTGAACCAGCAAATGTTTAGTTTCTTTAAAACTCCATTTTTCTTTAAGAGTATTGTAGTTCACATGGAACTGTCCAAACTCTGCTGGTGGAAGTGAGTTAATGACTAGATGAACTAGCCATGATTCAGACAACTCCATCCCCATCCCCTTTAATTTTGCTGCAATATTGGCCATTTGGTCGCAGTGATCATGGATTGGCACAGACCAATCAAACTTCATAGAAGTTAGTTCTGTCATCAGGTTCCCTGCAATTGACTTATCTGCAATCTCAGACATTGATAACTCTTTCACTTTTCCCAGAAATTCAGATGCAATATCAACTTTTGGCATCATCGGCTTCATATTTTTTGCCATGGTAATCTTCATGAGGTTTAAACACATTTTATTGGACCTCATCCATTTTTCATGGTAATCGTTCTCTTCTTGCGAGCTTTTGTCCGTGAGGACCGCAGGTTCCTTTGTGTTTAAGGAAAGATCTAGTCCAGTTAAGCCCAAGTAGAATTGGACTTGTTCAGACCAGTCTTGATAATTGAGGCCATTGAACCTCACAACAGCATTCATTGAAGCCGAGAATTGAGCAAAAGCTGAAATTTCACATTTACACCTTAATGCTTTTATGCTAAGTATTTAAACAATTCAAACTTACATACATTATGTTGGATAGAAATTTTAATAGATGCCAACAGTACATAAAACAATAATAATAATAATCAAGGACTAGTCAAATTAGCAAGTCATGTTTGGATAAACAAAGCTATTTGACAAAGCACTAAAATTTTATTCCTTTAAGTATTATAAATTTATTTGCAATGATTCACCTTTGGGCAATCTCATAGCAATGTAATTTATAATTATTGTAATTTTCATCTAAGGCATCTCAAAGCAAATAAATTCTATTTTATTGATATCTATCACCATCTAGCTAGGTCACTTTGGTGACTAACAAGCTAAAAGAAATATGCATCCTTAATGAATAAAATAGAGTTTTATTGCCATAAGAAATATTCATTTAGTCCAAAACATTATATAACAACGTCACTTTGGTGACTCTCAAGATCTGTAATAGACTAAAACACAATTTAAGTAAGCAAACATTTAATTTATTTTAATCTAATTGTTACTTAGCCCGTCTACTTTGGTAACTAACAGGCCCTTTACAACAATAGATAAAATAAAATAAAATAATAATAATTTAAGAATCATACACATCCATGAATCGCCAATTCTTAATAATAATAATAATAATAATAATAATAATAATGATAATAATTTGAGAACCATAACAATCTAATAAATCTTTTCTTCTCAAACCAACATTCATAATAATAATAATAATAATTATAATAATAATAATATTATTATTATTATTATAATTATTATAATATCTAATTTTTTTAATAGGCTAGGGCTCTAGCCCATTCGGCTAGAGCCCATCTTTGCCAAACAAATCTCCAGCCTTGCGCTGGAGAAACAGCAGCAAAATGTTGCTTTCCTTCTCCAGCCGCAAGGCTGGAGAAGAAGAATGGCTACCGACGGCCGGTGTCACCGGCCGTCTAGCCGATGACGGGACGAAATAAACTCACTTTTAATTCTTAATCCGTCAAAATTATTCAAAAATTTAATATATGTATATGACCATAATATACATATATGCTAACAATACAAAATTTAACGCATATATATATACAAATTATTAAGAATTAACGCATATATATACACAAATTTCATATAAAAAAAATGGTAAATTATTATACCTAACCTTGCTCTTGATACCAAATGTAAAACTATTATAAAAGGCATTGATTGATTTAACCAATACTTTCATAGGAAGCGTAATTTACTAACCTGATTTCATGGAGTTTGATGAAGCTCTGAGCCCTTTCTTCTTCACCACTTCTTTCTCCTTTGTATTTGCAGAACCCTTTTTCCCTCTGGTCTTTCACGTTAAGTTTCCCGAGTGATAGGATAGGAAAATAGTCTAAGCCCTTATATATTGCCTGCTCAACCTAAACTCACATTCCAATATTGATTATTGGAATTATGGCAATAATGGGCCATAAACCCATACAATTAAATAGGCTTAAATAGCCTCATTTGAAAGCCAAAGAGAGAGTAATTATAACTCCTAATCTATTACAAGTTTTATTCCATTACCTATCAAAATAGAATTTTAATTGTTCAGATCACTTAATACATGGACCACAATAATATTAGAATAAAAATATTCTAACACTCCGATCATGTTTCCCGCAGTCGTAGGTGGCAGACACGTCTTCATTCCCACCATGAAGCCCCCTAAATCTGAAATAGAGATGTCAGGTAAAAATTGATGTGCTTAATTAAGCTAAGCTGCATTCTTTTCATTCATTTAAATTGACTTTTTGCGTTAGTCTCGGACATGAACGGAGACTGCAACAACACCGATAACAGGATAGAGGGAGGAATTGAAGTATGTTTTTATTGTCTGGTTTAAGACTTGCGAGCTTGGCACAACTTAACATTTATGTTTTATTCTGCTGCTTGCAGAAGTTGAATTGATGAAAAATCAGTTTGTAAAGCTGTTGTTAGGGGAAGATATGTCTGGTGGAAGAAAAGGAGTGTGTATTGCTCTTGTTATTTCTAATGCTATTACAAATATTGTTGGTACATTTGATTTACTTAATTAGCAGTTGGTTTCAATTCTGCATCTCATGTTTGAGTTTAGGATGAAATGTGTTGTATTATTGTTAAATAAGTTGCGATTTTGGATTTCAAACAATTCGGCAACTTCAGTGTTTGGTGAACTCTAGAAATTGGAGCCATTGGCACCGCAAAAGAAATCAATTTGGTGCCGAGAGATGGAATGGCTTCTCTCTGTCAGTGATGGATTACAGATTGAAACGTGCCCTTGTTCTATGTCCACTCATTGGCCTTCGATTAAGCTTGAAGAGAACTGGTGGTTGCCATTTCCAAATTCCCACCAAATGGTTTGTCTGAAGAATCAAGGAACCAATTGCTTCAATGTAAGGAGTGCACCAGTACATCGTCGAAGTTTCAGGCGTCTGCTTTCACCGAAAACATTAATCTCTGCGGTGGTTCATTGCCATCGTGCAACCAAAATTCCTCTTCTCCTCCTGCTTTCGGCGAGCCCAAAACAGTCTTCCCCACAAGAGGTCCAAAAAACTCTCCACCGCCGTGGTTAATTACATGTGTCTGGGAATGAAACTCAATCCGGGGAAAGAGAAGACAAGGTTGAGAAGAAAATACATGAAATGACAAGAATGCCGTTCATTTTGACAGTAAACTTACGGTAAATTAGACGGAGGATTAAAAGTGGCACTCACACAATAACAGTGGCCAAAATGTGGCAAAATTTTTTATAGTGGACTAAAAGTGTCGAATCCCTAATAAGTCTAGGACCAAAAAAGGATTTAACTCTTTATAATGCAATCATTATTGTGTGGACCATAGTCCACACAGCTGTGTGGACCATACTATCAAATAATGCACATTCAATATAAAAATAATGTACATTCAGTATAAAAATAATGTACATTATATTCAGGGGATGTACATTATTTGTGTACTGAATGTACATTATTTTTATAGTATAAAAATAATGTACATTCAGTACAAAAATAATGTACATTTAGTACATTAAAAGTGTACATTTTATCATGGTCCACACAGCTGTGTGGACCATGGTCCATACAATAATTTGCCTTTATAATGTAACAAGGACTCCCAATATGAAGCAGCCCAGGATTTTTATTCGTTGTAGTGCTCTAGGCTCAAAATATGTATAAATAGACTGTCCATATATCAAGATGGCAAATTATTGTGTGGACCATGGTCCACATAGTGTTGTGTGGACCATAACAAAAAGTACATTTTTAATATAATATAATAAATGTTTCTCAAAAAAATAATAAATGTACATTATTTGTGTACTGAATGTACATTATACAATATAATGTACATTTAGTGCGTAAATAATGTACATTCCCTGAATACAATGTACATTTTTAATATACTAAAAGTACATTATTTTCATATTGAATGTACATTATTTGATAGTATGGTCCACACAATAATGATTGTATAAGAGGGGCCAAGCAATTCTGGGCAAATTATTGCATGGACCATGGTCCACACAGCTGTGTGGACCATGGCCCAAAACTACGCCGTTCAATCTAAATAAATAAAAAAAAAATCGCAGGTTAAGTAGTAACGCCGTCAGACGCCGTTAGGCTGTTATGCGTGATTTTTTTCTGTGATTGTTCTCGTCTGCAATTCGGCCATTGTTCTCTTCTTTGCGATTTCATTCGATCATCGCAACCTCCTTTACGATTTCAGTCATCGCCATCTCGCCTCTGCGACTGCCATCTCAACAATTTCGCATTGAATACACATTTTGCATCATGGATAACATCAGTGATACGAACAACAGAATTGATGCCATCGAATTAAATGATGATATTACAGGTTTTTATATTGTTTATATGTGATTTAGGTTTGCTTTTTAATTTGTATTTTGATTTATATCGTGCTTTTTTTTTATTATATTGTAGGAGATGTAATGCCTTGATTGATGTTGAATTGAGTTCTCCCATTGATGTTGAATCAATTCCAGGTTTGTATTTGATTGCATGCTACATTGTTGATCATGCTTAATGTATTTATTAGATACATTATTTGCAGTTGGCACTATTCGGGGTGCAACTGAAGAGAATTCACCGATTGGAGTTCATGCTAGTTCTTCTAATGCTATGGATGCTAGTTCTTCTATTCCAGGTTTTTTTTAAAGTTGTTTATTATCATTTAATTATTATTAGTTGTGTTTCAGATTGAGGTACATTATGTTTGTGCGTTAGGTACATTATTTTAGATTGAGGTACATTATGTTTGTGCGTTAGGTACATTATTTTAATACATGGTACATTATGTTTGTGCGTTAGGTACATTATTTTAATACATAGGGCATTATGTTTGTGCGTTAGGTACATTATTTTAATACATAGGGTACATTATTTTTATGTTAGGTACATTATTTTAATACATAGGGTACATTATTTTTATGTATCGTACATTATTTTAATACATAGGGTACATTATTTTTATGTATCATTTCTGTGTGCATTCTGATTCTGACTAAGGTACATAGGGTACATTATGTTTGTGCATTAGGTACATTATTTTAATACATAGGGTACATTATTTTTATGTATCATTTCTGTGTGCATTCTGATTCTGACTAAGGTACATAGGGTACATTATGTTTGTGAGTTAGGTACATTATTTTAATACATAGGGTACATTATTTTTATGTATCATTTCTGTGTGCATTCTGATTCTGACTAAGGTACATAGGGTACATTATGTTTGTGAGTTAGGTACATTATTTTAATACATAGGGTACATTATTTTTATGTATCATTTCTGTGTGCATTCTGATTCTGACTAAGGTACATAGGGTACATTATTTTTATGTATCATTTCTGTGTGCATTCTGATTCTGACTAAGGTACATTATTTTTGGTCATTAGGTACATTATTTTATTGGATAGGGTACATTATTTTTATGCATGATTTATTTGTACTGTCTGTTGTTCATTCAGTTTATTCTTTTAGTAATATCTTATTTCTTTGTAGAGCATTGTTGGATTTATTCGGCACACTACCCTACCCCCCTCTACTTAGAAATTTGATTTTCACTAAAGATAATATCAATGTGTTATGCTAGTAACTTGTTAGTTGTATTGTTTTTTTTTAAAATTTACAGTTAATCAGGACTTGTTGGGGATTACAGTTGCTTCAATTGAAGAAGCATATAATTTATATAATGATTATGCTTCAAGATTGGGATTTAGTGTTAGAAAGGGCAAGCAGTATTACGTTCTCGGTACTCACATTATTAAAACAAAAAAATTCCACTGTGCAAAGGCTGGTTTCAAGTCTAATACAAATAAGTCTTCAAGGTCATATTCAAGGGTAGATACACGAACAGGGTGTACTGCAGGTTGTCAGTTTGATATGGCGTCTAATGGGCAGTTGATTGTGACAAAACATGTAAAGGATCATAACCATGATTTTTGCCCACCTTCGAAAAGTTATCTTCTTCGGTCACACTGAAGTGTTGGTGCTAATCAATTGTCTTATTTAAAAGACTTGAAAAGGAGTGGGGTTGCACTGTCGGATGGCATCCGGTTTTTGAAGCATCAGTCTGGAGGTTCACCTTTCGTTGGATTTACACCAAGGGATGCATATAATAGCCTACTTATAGATTCGATAAAGAGCCTAGATGGCACCGATTCGAATTCATTAATTGAGATCTTTAGGCAGAGGCAATTAAATGAACCTAACTTTTTCTTTGATTTTGAAGTGGATGGCGATGCAAGATTGTGTAGTTTTTTTTGGAGGGATGCAAGAATGAAGGAGGATTTTGTGTTGTTTGGTGATTTAGTAGTACATGACACAACGTATCGTACTAATAAGTACGATATGATTTGTGGTCCCTTTGTTGGCATGAATCACCATTGTATGAACATAATGTTTGGTTGTGGGTTTTTATTGAATGAAAGGATTGAATTATTTGTTTGGTTGTTTAAGACATTCTTGCGAGCTATGGATGGTAAGTGTCCACAAACAATCATGACCGATCAGTGTTCTGCTATGTCTGCTGCAATTTCACAAGTTTTCCCAAGTGCAAGACATAGACTTTGTATTTGGCATATTGGAGAGAATTCAAAAAAGCATATCAAAGGTTTAAGGAGTCAAAAAGGCTTTATGGAGTTATTTAATCTTCTATTGAAGTACACGGACACTGAAGCTGAGTTTGAATTTTATTGGAATAGGTACGTATACTATTAAATTTATCATTTTCTATATATGTTTTGTCATTCTTGCATTGTGAGTTGTATTAGTTTGCACTTATAAAATCAACCACGTAATGTTTTACTTTTGAAGTTAAGTTGGAAAGTATATTGTTTAGAAAATGTACTTTAAGTGTTTTAATAATATACCTTATGTATACTGAAAATGTATCTTTTGCAGTAACATTTTGATAATGTTTTTTCCCTTTTTTTCCAGTTGCATTTAGAACTTAGATCTTTTCATTGTCCTTTATGTGTGTTCCCTTTGTGGCAGTTGTGCTTATAAAATCAACTGACATATACTTTATTTGATGTTAAGTTGGAAATTGTAGTGTTCAGAAAATGTACCCTATGTGTTTTAATAATGTACCTTATGTATGTTGAAAATGTACCTTTGCAGTCACACTTAGGTTTGTTGTTTTCAGGATGGTGACAGAGTATAAGTGCCATACAAATGCTTGGTTAGACAAATTGTATGATATTAGGGAGAAGTGGTGTCCTGCTTTTAGTAAAGATTACTTTTCTGGAGGTATTTTATCGTCCCAACGAAGTGAGACTACAAATCATTCAGTTTCAAGAAGGTTATCTAAAACATCTGGGTTGTGTGATTTTTATAACTCTTTTGTCAATGTGGTTTCTGAGTGGAGGAGTAAAGAGAATGGAGAAGATGTCCGGTGTTCTCAAGGGTTGCCTACAATGGCATTGGATCATGTGAAGCTTCTTTTACATGCTAGGAATGTATACACCATAGAGGTATATTACTTGTTTGAACAACAATATTTGAAAGGTGCTGCATGTCATCTAAGAGATTGTGGCAAGCAATGCTAATGAGTTTAAATATCACATCTGGCGCCCAGATATTGACATTATTTGACATGAAGTTTGTTTCAATATGAAGGATATGACAATATGTTGTACTTGCAAGTTTTTCTCAGAGATGGGCATCCTTTGTTCACATTGCTTGCGTATTTTTAACATTCATTGTATTGAAAAAATTCCCGAGAAATATATTTGTAATATGTGGACAAAAAAGGTGGCTGAAGACAGGATAATGGATATTGCATCATCTTCTAGTACTTTTACCGTTGCTTCTCCAATTTGGGTTATAGAAATGGGTAGAAAATTGCAAAGGTTGGTTCTATCAAGTCAAGACAATTGCAAAGCTCGACAAGTCTGTGAAGAAATTTTTGAAGATGGTAGAAGAAGGATTGAAGGTGAGGTTGGTCCCATTTGCTTTGATGATTTGGAAAGACCCATGCCAAGTGGTGGTATACAAAATCCAGAACGAAGTGGTGTAAAAGGTGTTCGTAATCGAAGGCCAATTAGTACACTACAAAAAAAGTATAACCAAGCCAGAAGTCGAAAGAATTATGCAAAGACGGTTGAAAAAAACACAAAGGCTGCAGTCCAATCTTCTGTGCAGCAAGTTGTTTCTGATATTGTTGGTAGTGGTTATCTTGTTCATCCTAGTGGCAATAATAGTTCAGAGTTGATTTGTGTTAGGTCTAAGTCTCAAAACAATTCAAATGATAATTAGAAGAAGTTGTAGTAAGATTTTGTTTACTTATATATGCACTTTGACAAATTGTGAACTGGTTTTATATTTTTTGACTTGAAAGTTGTGTTTCTGTTTATGGTACATTATTTCTGTGCATTAGGTACATTATTTTAATGGATAGGGTACATTATTTTTTAGCAATGAGCTAACGATGGTACATTGCTAAGGTCACATGTGGTTGTGAAATGTTACTGATTATGGTACATTATTTTTGTGCATTAGGTACATTATTTTTGAGCTATGAGCTAACGCTGGTACATTGCTAAGGTCACATGTGGTTGTGAATTGACCATCACTTGATTTTTGTGATGTACTCTGTGGGTTAAGAAAATGTACCTAGCACTTTAAAATAATGTACCCTATGGGCTAAAAAAATGTACCTTTTGCTAAAATCACATACGTTTGTGAACTTACCATCACTTGATTTTTTTAATGTACTATATGAGCTAACAAAATGTACTCTTTGCTAAGTCACGTGTTTGTGAACGTGTTTGTGAACTGACCATCATATTTTTTCTGTAATGTACTTTGTGGGTTAGAAAAATGTACCTAACGCTCTAAAATAATGTACCCTATGAGCTAACAAAATGTACCATTTGCTAAGGTCATATGTGGCTGTGAAAATGTACCTAGCGCTTTAAAGTAATGTACCCTATGGGTTAAGAAAATGTACCTTGCGCTTTAAAATAATGTACCCTATGGGCTAAAAAATGTACCTTTTGCTAAAATCACATACGTTTGTGAATTGACCATCACTTGATTTTTGTTATGTACTCTGTGGGTTAAAAAAAATGTACCTAGCGCTTTAACATAATGTATCCTATGGGATCACAAAAAAAACCCTTTGCTAAAGTCACACACGTTTGTGAACTAACCATCATTTGATTTTTTAAATGTACTATATGAGCTAACAAAATGTACCCTTTGCTAAGGTCACATGTGGTTGTAAATTGACCATCATATTTTTTTTGTAATGTACTTTGTGGATTAGAAAAATGTACCTAACGCTCTAAAATAATGTACCCTATGAGCTAACAAAATGTACCATTTGCTAAGGTCATATGTGGCTGTGAAAATGTACCTAGAGCTTTAAAATAATGTACCATATGGGTTAAGAAAATGTACCTTGCGCTTTCAAATAATGTACCATATGGGCTAAAAAAATGTACCTTTTGCTAAAATCACATACATTTGTGAACTGACCATCACTTGATTTTTGTTATGTACTCTATGGGTTAAAAAAATGTACCTAGCACTCTAAAATAATATACCCTATGAGCTAACAAAATGTACCATTTGCTAAGGTCATATGTGGCTGTGAAAATGTACCTAGAGTTTTACAATAATGTACCCTATGGGTTAAGAAAATGTACCTTGCGCTTTCAAATAATGTACCCTATGGGCTAAAAAAATGTACCTTTTGCTAAAATCACATACATTTGTGAACTGACCATCACTTGATTTTTGTTATGTACTCTATGGGTTAAAAAATATACCTAGCACTCTAAAATAATATACCCTATGAGCTAACAAAATGTACCCTTGTTAGCTAGTGAGTCATATATAATCATCTCATAGAAAGTGAAAGTCAATATTATTTACTAGTCAAAATTTATAGTCTTCCATTGATACACATGAGATGTTTGGAACTACTATTGAACAAAAGATTATATCACTAGCTGCCAATGCAAATGTTTTCCAATGCAACAACCATTATGGCATAGAAGTCAATTAATTACAAGTTGTAAATATTCCGGGCTGCGTTTAGTACGGAATCACTGTACTCATTCATTTCTGAAAATATTATGTCTACAGCATATTTTGCTCTCAAAGATGTCAAGAACAAGTCCTGCACATATATTGAAACAGAATGGTAGTTATATACACAAGCAAACACATGAATGATTATGACATAACATCATTTTATAGAAAGAAGTATTAAAAAACTAACAAACAAAATCATAATATGCACATAACAAACATCTACAGTACTTACATCTGCAACTGTTCTATTGAATCCGGAATCCCAATTCGGTCCAATGCCCTTAAAGGTCTCCATATGACGCATGCAATAAATTCCGCAATCAGTAACATTAGAAGGATTTTTCCAATACATCTTCACTAATTCGTGCTTAAACACATCATCATCATCATCCTCATTCTTTGTCATTTTGTTCAACAAAGTTGTGATCCCTTTAAATTTGCAGTAGTTCTTGAATGCTTCAACCTGCACATTAGTTATGTCCATTATAATATATCAAATACCTAATAGTTCTTAATTTGAACACACAAGAATCTTAGGTTTGCAACTTACAAGGATTTGATCACAATTTTCATATCTAGAAACAAAGTTGAAACCTTTGCCAAGTGTTTTGTTGTCAATGACTTGGACAACCCTTTTCTTGAAATTCAAGCAAATGATGAAGTAGTGATCATGGCGTAGAACAACGAAGAAAATCTAAATACATATGATTTTAGAAGTATAAACAATGAGTATATATAAAATGGCTTTCATAGAATTTATTAATTTATAATATTATGTATTATAAATTACCAGTTCTGCATCAGAAATGTCAATGTTGGAATTCAATTGAAGCTCATAATCCAGACATTGATTGAATTGTCTTTGTTTTGAACTTGGAGAGATTTCTTTTTTCTTACCATCCGGATCATCAATTTGCATCTGAGCATGAAATGATATTTGTAAGTATAACATATTACATGGCCAAATAATAATGATTAAAATAGAACACCATCAAATATAATATACTATATACACCTAACTTTTATGCACACAAATAATGTACTCTATGAACAAAAATTATGTACCCTGTGAACAAAAATTATGTACCCTGTGCAGAATATCTCACAATAAATAAGATTCCATTATCAATATAATGTTGTAATATAAGAGAAAGTCCAGCCACTTACAATAGGATTGGTAGTGAAGTAGATGAACTTTGGCTCACCCATTCCACGGGTGATATTTTTTTTATTCATTTCAAAGCTCCAAACATCTATAATACACTTCTCTACCCAACCACTCCGTAGAGTCAAGAACTGGTCTCTTCCAATGTAGTAGTTTTTATACTTAAACAGCGACTCACTGCAAGAAAATGTCTTGTTAATACTCATTAAAGACAAATATTAGCATAAAACATTATCAGTAACCTACTCAGCTGGATGTTCAGGCGACGGGTCCATGAATATAAAATCAGACAGTAGCTTTCGCTTTGCACTGACAAAAGAGAGTTTTTCTTTGTTTGTCGTCCAAAATGGAGACCTCAGTTTCAGTTTTTCTTTGTTTGTCGTCCAAAATGGAGACCTCAGTTTCAATGGTTCTTTGTTTGTCGTCCAAAATGGAGACCTCAGTTTCAATGGAAGATTTTTTAATTTCCAAAATGGAGACCTCAGTTTCAATGGAAGATTTTTTAATTTTCTGTTTTCTCTCTCCCCATGTTGGACATGTTCAAAATCAGACTCCGATTCTTCAGTTACACTGCCACATAAAAATAATGTACCCGATCAATAAAAATAATGTACCTAATGCACATAAATAATGTACCTTAATTAGAAATTTTAGACTTTACTTACATGTCAAACAATGGTTTTACTATTGTTGTGCTCTTTTCAGTCTCTTGGAGATTGGTAGGTGCATTGTGTTCATCAGGGCGTGTGGTGGTTGTTTCATTTGGCTTTTGAACATCCGGGAGGGGGGGGGGGGNGGGGGGGGGGGGGGGGTAGGTGTTAACAAATCCCACTTTGGTGATGAAGGTAGGCCATCCAATTCTACTTCTTTTGGATGCTCAGCAGGGTTTGTGGTGATTATGAATGCTTTCTCCATTGCTGACACTGCTGCAAGAAAGCTCTCGTCATTGAAGATTGGATCATCATCCAACAACGTCAAAGTCTCAGTAGGTTGGGAAGTTGATGCAACATTCAGCATATCAGACATCTTGCTGAAAGTTTTCTTGATAATGTCTTTCCCCATGTTTTTGCTCCCAACTTCAGCCATAGCTTTCCCAAATTTAACTATAGCTGCAGCCAATATCTTCATTTCTGTAGATATCTTCTCTACATCACTCATTGCAGCTTTATCACCAACTAGTTCCTACACCTCAACCCCATCGCTTTCTTTTTCCTTTCCTTGAATAGTCACCTCAACCCCATCGCTTTCTTTTTCCTTTCCTTGAATAGTTTCATTGTTTTCAACATCAACAACTGGCTTTCTAACTCTGTCCAAAACCTTTCCCCTGCCAAATGCACCACTTCGCTTTTTGTCCAAAACCTTTCCCCTGCCAAATGCACCACTTCGCTTTTCATCTGCAAATCGTTTTTGGACCATGTCAACCGTCCAAGCTGATATGGCAGGGAACTTTCTTTCTATTTGCTGCCCTTTGAATTGCAACCTATCAATGTATGAAAACTAAAAAATAAAAAATAAAGTTAGTATGAAAGTCAAAGATTCATTAAGAGAATAAACGACATACATTGAATCAAAGGTATTACCACTAAGAAGATGAGTGGACCAATGAAGAATGCAGTGGGTGTCTTCGTCCATTTTTCAACACTATCAATAAGACTTTTGAAAATATATCCACACCAGTTCAAATTCTTTATGTTGTTCACATCCATCAATGAGTACAAGAGTTTAAAGTTTGATGTCCATTTGGCGTGGCCCTTGAACAAACTGGAAACTACAAACACCACAAAATCCCTTTTGAACATATTACCATGGTCTTTCCTCTCACCTAATCCCTCAGAAAGTGTTTTCACCAATGGAGAACAACTATCTATTCTCCAATGCACTCTCCATTCTTCCACCAAGTTGTTATATTCTGTAGTTGCATTTGAGTTGTTCCCTTCAACAACTTGAATATCACTCTTGGGGAGGCCTAATGTGCTCTCCACATCATCCTCCGTCAGCAACATTTCTTCTTTCTCTAACCTCAAAGCACATCTATACACATCAAAGTTTTTTACCAAATAGGTAGTCAACATTCTATCCAAGTTGGACAACTTAATCTCTAGCAATGAGCCAAAACCAATCTCCCGGACATCGTTTTTCTGTTCATCAGTGAGCTTTGGCAACAGTTTACTTAGCTCCATAGGTGACATCCTTGAATTGAGCAATCCAGGTTCATTTGTAGGTTGAATTTTCCCTTTTCCTTTTTCTTTCTTTACTACAGTAGGAGCATTGCCCTGATCAGATTGGCCCCTATCTTGATTTCTCTTCGATCTCTCTTCTCTAGCACAGTCTTGATTTCTCTTCGATCTCTCTCCTCTAGCACAGTCTGATGATCTTTCAGTTTGAGTCTGTTCAGTGTTTGTAGTTCGTTTCCTTTTCCGGTAGGTTTTTGTAACCTTTTCTAATGTAAGATTCAAGTCTTGGCTAGACATATCTGCTACAACTAAAATGTTAGTAAGACATTGATATTATGTTTAGTAAATACGTAGTATTAAATTTCTAAGTAATTTACTGGTGTTCGCAAGCAGCTCTCCCCTTGCAATTTTGGGGTCATTGTGTTCTATATACATGGGTAAAGATAGCCTTACTTGTCATCCTATACTATATAATATCATAAAAATTAAAACTTAAGACTATCAATAAAGGGCAAAAAATAACTTAATGAAGATAATGTTAAATGGTTAAAGAACAAACCTGACCAACTGTCTTTCTTTCAAGTTTTAAGCTTTTAAATGGTTTCTGCAAGACTGCAAATCAAAATTTCTGCATAGTAGTATACATACTGGTTACAGACTTACAGTCGAATAAATAGTAAATGAAATAAGGAATCCTTATTTAGCCAATCAGGATTAAAGTAAAAACATAGAAAAGCTTTAAAGCACAGTTATTTTACTCAACACAATCAAAGACCTTAAAATCAGAATCTGTAAGAACTAAGAAGGATATTTCCTTCAGCATAAAGCTCTAATATTACATAGAAAGCATTAGCACCCAGTCCAAACTGAAAGAGAATTATCTATGAAAGAAGTGAAAGGCTCAAAACATGTAGAACCATACAGTATACAATAAAATTCAGAACAAAATTGCATATCTTGGTAGGTTCAAGAATTTTCAGAATATCTTGATATGACACTAGTCAAGAAAGTCCTCTATTAAGAAACAATAATTTAAAACAGCATAACTACCAGTCTACCACCCACAACTCACATCTAGAATGGACACATTTGCCATGGGCGAGCACTGATATGAACAACACTTGATTTGAAGGTGTTTGGTTGTTTATGTTATGCATCCACACAGCTACAATTAAGACATAAAATGGCATCAAGATGAAGGAAGTGCATTTTCATTGCTAATGTAAAAGGAAATATTTCATATGATGTACAAGCTAAGATGGTTCAGTTTTCATATCTAGAGATGTACATTTTTATGAACAAGTGTTTCCCTTCAAGACAAATAATGCTAAGAATCCTTCAGCAAGTAATTAAGGCACATGATTTATTTAATCCCTCTCTGCCAGTGATTATAATATAACTACTGATGGTCATTCCACTTTAGGTGTTCACCTTCACTTATAGCACAAAATTCAGCAACAACAACAGAGAGTGGTTTGCCAGATAAAACTCAAATGAATCTCATAATATAGTGAACCTAAGACATATACTGAACCTAAGACATATAATGAAGATGCCCTGTTTTTCTGTTCTCTTCCCCTCCCTCCAATCAAACATTGTGAAATTCAACAACTCTTAAAGCATTTTGAGAACCATGAAAATAGGAGGCAGGAATTAATAGAACTGCAAAGTTGATATTGAAGTCCAAAATATAGGTTAACCTAATACTTTGTAATTCATAGCAATATAGTCAGTCTCCTCTTCCAAGTTCCAAAACATTCTAGGTTAACCTAAAACGAGTAAGAACCATAGGCAGTAAAAAATGTACTATATGCATATCAATAATCTACTATGGACACAAATACAACCTGCTCAAAAACAATAAACAAGGAAATTTGTGCTTGAACAAGGAATGAGATGTTTACCTTCAAGAATCTGTTGTTTCCTCAAGCAATGGAGTGGTTTTGTCTGTCTTCTTGTGGCGATGGCAATGGCGTGGAGAGTGAGGAAGCAGTGGAGATGGCGATGGCGTCCGAGTCTGCTGCGTCTCTCCACAATGACGACAGAAGAGTGATGATACAAGCAGCAAAAATGGCGTCCGAAGAGTCTGCGTCTGTGTCGCGGAAACAAGGAAAGCAAAAAAAAATAAAAAAATAGAAAGACGGGAGACCTAACGGCGCCGTCTCTCCTTAAGTGGAGAGACGGCGTCGTTTTGGGCCATGGTCCACACAGCTGTGTGGACCATGGTCCATGCAATAATGATTGGCAATTCTGAGCAATACAATACCTATATTCTCTCCATATATTCTTGTTATTCTAACGGTAGTGTTGGTGAGTCTTTGACTACCCTAAAAGTCATAAAACCAACATTGGCGCCGTCAGTGGAGATTGTACCCACGAAAGTAAAATCCTGACAAGGTCAGGTGATGAAGGGTATGGGGTATGATCCGGAGTTATGGTTAAGAAGTCAAGGGTAGAGTATAGGGGTTATAGGACAATAGTCTAGAAAGTAAAATGGTCTAAGACAGAGTCTAAGAATTCAAGGGTTAATTAGGAAAACGAGGTCTAGAAATAAGTCTAGACGATCCACAATTCCCATTGGTCGGTGGAAGACACGTATGCCCATCACTCAATGGAAGATAAGTATACCCACTAGCCAGTGAAAGACACGTATTCCCACAATGTGGAAGAAACATATACTCACTAGGCAGTGAAAGACTCATATTCCCACAATGTGGAAGAAACGTATATCCACTAAGTAGTGGAAGACTCGTAGTCCCACCAAGAGGTGGAAGACTCGTATCCCCGCAATGAGGTGGAAGACTCATACCCACTAGCCAGCGGAAGACACGTATTCCCACAATGTGGAAGAAACACATATACCCACTAGCTAGTGGAAGACACGGTTCCCACAATGTGGAAAAAACATATACACACTAGGTAGTAGAAGACTCGAAATGTATACCCACTAGGTAGTAGAAGACTCGTATTCCCACCATGAGGTGGAAGACTCGTATCCCCACCACTAGGTGGAAGACTCATACTCACTAGCCAGTGGAAGACACGTATTCTCACAATGTGGAAGAAACATATACCAACTAGCCAGTGAAAAACACGTATTTCCACAATGTGGAAGAAACATATACCCACTAGCCAGTGGAAGACACGTATTCCCACAATGTGGAAGAAACATACCCACTAGGTAGTGGAACACTCAAAATATATACCTATTAGGCAATGGAAGACTCGTATTCCCACCATGAGGTGGAAGACTCGTATCCCACTATGAGGTGGAAGACTCATACCCACTAGTCAGTGGAAGACACGTATTCCCACAATGTGAAAGAAATGTATACCCACTAACCTGATGTGATCCTCGAGCTGGATGTGATCAACGGGGCGGGGCGGGGTCGGGGAATGGGGTCCCCGTCCCTGAAATCCCTCCCCATTCCCCGTCCCCGCCCCGTTCCCCGGCTGGGATGGGGAATTATTCCCCATCCCCGTCCCCGCGGGGATTTTTCGGGGACAGGGAATCCCTGCGGGGATTTTTTAAAATTATGTAAATTTAAAAAAAAAAATTAATATTATAAAAAAGAAACTAGGCATTGAATCCTTAAACAAAGTCCAAATTCAACATACATAAATCAATAAAATTAAAATATTCAAACTCTAAAATTATTATAAATATCCAAAGTTTCAAACTTTCAAACAAAAATACATAATCATAAAATGCCCAAACACTTTAAATTTTTTCAAACTCCTTCAAAGTCCAAAGTCTAAATATAAGTACATAACAAAACAAATGAAGTTCTAGGATTTTAAATTTTAATTTCTTATATACTTTGTATATAAATAATATATAATATATAATATAATATAATATAATAATATACGGGGACTCGGGGACGGGGCGGGAAGCGGGGATCGGGGNGGCGTCGTTTTGGGCCATGGTCCACACAGCTGTGTGGACCATGGTCCATGCAATAATGATTGGCAATTCTGAGCAATACAATACCTATATTCTCTCCATATATTCTTGTTATTCTAACGGTAGTGTTGGTGAGTCTTTGACTACCCTAAAAGTCATAAAACCAACATTGGCGCCGTCAGTGGAGATTGTACCCACGAAAGTAAAATCCTGACAAGGTCAGGTGATGAAGGGTATGGGGTATGATCCGGAGTTATGGTTAAGAAGTCAAGGGTAGAGTATAGGGGTTATAGGACAATAGTCTAGAAAGTAAAATGGTCTAAGACAGAGTCTAAGAATTCAAGGGTTAATTAGGAAAACGAGGTCTAGAAATAAGTCTAGACGATCCACAATTCCCATTGGTCGGTGGAAGACACGTATGCCCATCACTCAATGGAAGATAAGTATACCCACTAGCCAGTGAAAGACACGTATTCCCACAATGTGGAAGAAACATATACTCACTAGGCAGTGAAAGACTCATATTCCCACAATGTGGAAGAAACGTATATCCACTAAGTAGTGGAAGACTCGTAGTCCCACCAAGAGGTGGAAGACTCGTATCCCCGCAATGAGGTGGAAGACTCATACCCACTAGCCAGCGGAAGACACGTATTCCCACAATGTGGAAGAAACACATATACCCACTAGCTAGTGGAAGACACGGTTCCCACAATGTGGAAAAAACATATACACACTAGGTAGTAGAAGACTCGAAATGTATACCCACTAGGTAGTAGAAGACTCGTATTCCCACCATGAGGTGGAAGACTCGTATCCCCACCACTAGGTGGAAGACTCATACTCACTAGCCAGTGGAAGACACGTATTCTCACAATGTGGAAGAAACATATACCAACTAGCCAGTGAAAAACACGTATTTCCACAATGTGGAAGAAACATATACCCACTAGCCAGTGGAAGACACGTATTCCCACAATGTGGAAGAAACATACCCACTAGGTAGTGGAACACTCAAAATATATACCTATTAGGCAATGGAAGACTCGTATTCCCACCATGAGGTGGAAGACTCGTATCCCACTATGAGGTGGAAGACTCATACCCACTAGTCAGTGGAAGACACGTATTCCCACAATGTGAAAGAAATGTATACCCACTAACCTGATGTGATCCTCGAGCTGGATGTGATCAACGGGGCGGGGCGGGGTCGGGGAATGGGGTCCCCGTCCCTGAAATCCCTCCCCATTCCCCGTCCCCGCCCCGTTCCCCGGCTGGGATGGGGAATTATTCCCCATCCCCGTCCCCGCGGGGATTTTTCGGGGACAGGGAATCCCTGCGGGGATTTTTTAAAATTATGTAAATTTAAAAAAAAAAATTAATATTATAAAAAAGAAACTAGGCATTGAATCCTTAAACAAAGTCCAAATTCAACATACATAAATCAATAAAATTAAAATATTCAAACTCTAAAATTATTATAAATATCCAAAGTTTCAAACTTTCAAACAAAAATACATAATCATAAAATGCCCAAACACTTTAAATTTTTTCAAACTCCTTCAAAGTCCAAAGTCTAAATATAAGTACATAACAAAACAAATGAAGTTCTAGGATTTTAAATTTTAATTTCTTATATACTTTGTATATAAATAATATATAATATATAATATAATATAATATAATAATATACGGGGACTCGGGGACGGGGCGGGAAGCGGGGATCGGGGTCGGGGTCGGAGCGGGGAATACCCTCCCCGTCCCCTTCCCCGTTCCCCGCGGGGATTAGGAATTTTCCCCCATCCCCGCCCCCGTTCCCCGAAATAATTCCCCCAACCCGCCCCGATCGGTTTTCCCTGTCGGGGGCGGGTTGAATTGCCATCCCTACTCTAGCCTAAAGACTAGGACATAGACAACTTGAAATTCAACTTGGCACTAAAATCTAACTACCAAACAAATAACAAAATAATTCTAGGCCACTTGTTATAAAAAGAAATAATATGCTACTTATTATTTGAAAACTAATAGATAACCCAATCAATTTATTTACTATCCATGTAATCAGCACGGTCGGACCAAATTAATTGTACTCCGATCGGACTCCAATTAAATTAACCAGGCGCTCCTTGACCCCATTAGATTGATCCATATCCTATCGAGCACTAATCAGCCCTCCAACGGTATCTTGTAATTGTTTAGCCCTTGCCCTTGTCAATGGACCATCTATGACTCGTAATTGATCCTTACTATCCTCAACATCTCCCCCCTCCATTGAAAGATTCGTCCCCGAATCTGCCTCATCTGCATTAAATGGAGAGAGATCAGAAACATTGAAAGAAGTACTAACGCCATACTCACGTGGCAAGGCCAACTTGTAGGCGTTATCATTAATCCGGGAGACTACTTGAAAAGGCCCATCTCCTCGTGGCATCAGCTTGCTCCGCCGTTGAACCGGAAATCGACTCTTCCGTAAATGTAACCAAACCCAATCTCCAGGGTTGAACACAACTTTCCGACGCCCTTTATTGACTTGTCGAGCCACTTGTCCATTCCGTCTTGCTATATTTTGGCTCACTTGCGCATGGATGTCTTTCAACCATTTTGCCTTCTTTGTGGCATCCATGCTGTCACAATCTGAAAGAGATAAGGGTGTTAAGTCTAAAGGAGTAATAGGATTAAATCCATAAACGATCTCAAAAGGCGAAAAACCAGTGGTACTATGGATATGCCTATTATACGCAAACTCAACATGTGGAATATGATTCTCCCAAGACTTAAGATTTTTCTTCACAAAATCTCTAAGTAAAGTGACTAAAGTACGATTCACTACTTCAGTTTGTCCATCTGTTTGGGGATGACAAGTAGTAGGAAAAAAGTAACTTAGTACCCAATTTACCCCATAGAATCTTCCAAAAATAACTTAAAAATTTCACATCCTTGTCGGACACAATAGTCTTAGGCATTCCATGAAGCCTAACAACCTCCCTGAAAAACAAATTTGCCACATTACTAGCATCGTCAGTCTTATGGCATGGCACAAAATGTGCCATCTTTGAAAACCTATCAACAATCACAAAAATAGAGTCATGTCCCCGGTTAGTTCTTGGCAACCCCAACACAAAATCCATTGACAGATCTTCCCAGGGGTGTGATGCTACAGGTAAAGGAGTATACAAACCATGAGGTTGCATTTTGGATTTAGCCTTTTTGCAAGTAATACATCGATCACAAACTCTATGCACATCACGTTTCATTTTGGGCCAATAAAAATGATCTTTCAACATCTCGTGCGTTTTCAAGACCCCAAAATGACCCATGAGCCCGCCACCATGAGCTTCTTTAAGAAGTAGCTCTCTCATGGAACATGAAGGGATACATAACCTGCCTTTCCTGAAGAGAAAACCATCATTCAAAGAGTACTCACCAAATCTTCTCTCCAAACATGCATTATAATTTGTCCCAAAATCAGTGTCAGAATTATAAAGCTCTTTCAAATGCTCAAAGCCTAAAACCCTAGTATGTAGGGACGTGAGTAAAGCATATCTCCTAGACAAAGCATCAGCAACAACATTATCCTTCCCATGTTTATACTTTATGGAATATGTAAAGGATTCAATAAACTCAACCCATTTCGCATGCCGCTTATTAAGATTACCCTGACCTCTTAGATACTTCAATGATTCATGGTCAGTATGTATAACAAACTCTTTTGGGCGCAACTAATGCTCCTAATGCTCTAAAGCACGAACTAAAGCAAGGAACTCCTTATCATAAGTAGGATAATTTAGGGAAGCTCCATTTAACATCTCGCTAAAATATGCTACAGGTTTACCCCCTTGCATTAGTACAGCCCATATTCCCACTCCGGAAGCATCACAATCTATCTCAAAAACAGTATCAAAATTAGGCAAAGCAAGAACAGGTGCCTTACATAATCTTTCTTTTAGCTCATTAAAGGCATTCTCTTGCTTTTCACCCCACACAAAGTTAACGTTCTTTTTAATCACCTTAGTTAGCGGTGCAGCAATTGAGCTGAAGTCTTTCACAAAACGGCAATAAAAGCTCGCTAAGCCGTGAAAACTTCTTACGTGGCTAACTGTCCTTGGTGTAGGCCATTGTTGGATAGCCTCAATTTTAGCACTATCAGCCTCAATCCCGTTGGCATTGACAATATAGCTAAGGAAATGTACCGACGAACTGCAAAACTCACATTTTTTTAGGTTAGCATACAATTTATATTTCCTCAAAGCAGTAAACACTTCCCTAAGATGTGTAACATGCTCATTAAGACTCTTGCTATAAACAAGTATATCATCAAAATAAACAACAACACTTTTCACCATGAAATCTCGTAAAACTTCGTTCATGAGTCTCATAAAGGTACTAGGTGTGAGTTATGTTACATTTGGTTGTTACCATTTATTTATTATTTCTTAATATATGTTATTAGTTCTTGTGGTTGTAAATTGTAATATAGTCTTAGTAGTTTTCCAATAGAATAGGAGAGTCCTCAGTAGGTTATATTAAAATGACTCTCTCTCTCTCTCTCTTGTAATTGATTGAGAAATTCAAAATACTTTACTAATCTGGTATTAGTTGCGTAAGGTGAGAAATTATTCCTCAATTCCCGATCACCCTTTAATGCTTCCACTCATTCGCTGATCACTCATGGCCACACCGTCGCCGTCCGATGGTGCTCTCACCATAACCACCAGCCCACCGCCGCTGCCTCTTCCCTCACTCACGGCGGCGCACCATTATGTATCAATGAAGCTTACTTCCCGCAATTATCTCCATTGGCATACCCAGTTGGTGCCCTTCCTCCGCGGACAGGGCTTGCTCGGATTCCTCGACGGCTCTCACCCGTGTCCACCGGCGGCCGTCTCTCCGTCTCCACCACCGGCTGCGTCGTCTACGTCGGTCACACAGCTGCCATCCAATCCAGCATATCACGCCTGGATACAACAAGATCAGTCGATCTTGTCTTTGTTAATCTCGTCGCTCACCGACGAGGTTATGTACCTAGCCGTCGGCATGTCCACCGCCCGGGAGGTTTGGGATGCCATTAATGCTGCTCTTGCGTCGTCATCATGATCCAGATGCTTAAGCCTTCTTGGTCAATTTCAGACCTTACGCCAGGGGAATCAAACGCCGGTCGAGTACCTTGGAAGGGCGTAGATGATCGTTGAAGCACTTTCTTTAGCCGGTCGCCCCTTATCCCCTAACGAACAGGTGTTATACGCTCATCGCGGACTGCGTCCTGAATACCAGTCGATGGCTAGCGCCCTAACGGTCTCCACCGCGACGGTCACCTTAGCCCAGCTCGCCGATCACCTGCAGAATCAAGAGTTTATCAACTCTGAAGATTTTTCCATGACTTACGCCGCTGTTCAAGAGCAGAACCCTATTGCGTTGTATGCAGGACGCGGCAGAGGACAATCAGATTCCGGCGGTCGGCACTCTGGAACAGTCGCGGGCGTCACTGGCGAGGCAGGGGCAATTCCGGCCGAGGCAGTCGCAGTGGTGGCAGCAGTGGCTCTCCACGTTGTCAGATATGCAGATCCCATGGACACACGGCCGTTCATTGCTTTAAGTCGTATGATAATCGGCCTGTGCCCCGTGCGAATGTCGCCGTCGACGGCGATAACCATCCCGTGATCTCCGACGCGTGGTACCCCGATACGGGGGCTTCTTCTCATGCAACGCCAAATGAAAATATGCTGACTCAATCAGATGCTTACACAGGTGGTGACGTGCTCAAGGTCGGCAATGGCGCAGGTTTGGCAATCTCTAGACTCGGCCATGCAGTTATTCCGTCTCAGTCAAAACACCTGTCTATGTCTAATATTTTATATGTCCCTAAATTATCGTTGCCTCTCCTTTCTGTTTTTAAATTCACAAATGAAAACAACGTCTTTTTTGAATTTCATAACAATTGTTTTCTTGTGAAGGATTCCAACACCCGGGTAGTACTTCTTAGAGGGTCAACGGTGGGCGTCCTTTACAAATTGTCAATTCCTTGGTCACATTTTGCGTTCCTGTCTGCTCGAGCCTCATCAATAATCTGGCACCAAAGGCTTGGGCATCCGCATGGTCAAGTTTTGAGTCGTGTACTCCGACAATGTCCCGTTAGTTCTAATAATTTCAAAAATCTAAATATTTGTACAGCGTGCTAACTTGGAAAATCGGAACGCTTTCCTTTAGATAGGGTTACGAATAATAGTCAAAATGTTTTAGACTTATTATACACGGACATCTGGGGTCCGTCACCGGTCATTTCATCTACCGGTTCCCGATACTTTGTACTTTTTGTAGATGACTACTCTCGGTACTGCTGGTTTTATCCCTTACGGTTAAAATCAGATATTTATAAAATTTTTGATTCTTTTCGGGTAATGGTAGAACAGCGGTTTTTGCGTTCTATCAAAGCCATACAGTCCGACTTAGGGGGTAAATACCTCTGTCTTCACAAAACTTTCGAATCACTTGGCATATTTCATAGGCAATCATGCGCGTACGCTCACGAACAAAATGGCCGGGTCGAGCGCCGCAATCGCCATATAGTCGAAACTGGACTAGCTCTATTAGCTAATAGTTCCACACCGCAAATATATTGTGACTATGCTTTTGAAACAGCCACTCACTTAATAAACTGCCTTCCTTCCGCCTCTATAAATTTCGAAAGTCCTCACTTCCGTCTCTTCAAAACTCAGCCTACATATACGTTCTTCCGTGTCTTCGGCTGCCAGTGTTTTCCTTATCTACGCCCCTATAACCGACATAAAATAGAATACCGATCCGCTCCTTGTGTTTTCTTAGGTTACCCTGTTTCTTTTAGGGGATATCGCTGCATGGACCTGAAAACTGGGGCTGTCTACGTCTGTCGTCATGTCCGATTTAATGAGTTTGTTTTCCCGTTTGATTCTGCTTTACAGGTTGGCTCATCGCAGGAACCGAGTATTTCACCTTGGGGTATTTGTCCTGTTACAGTACCTGGGCCAACAGCAGTGGTGTCCACAGCATTACCCTTGAATCGGGATCCTCTTCCACTAGAAATACAAGCTCCCTCTAAGGCCCAATCTGAGCCGGATCGGACTCAGACTGCGACACAGGTAACTCAAACTGACGGGCATGCTATGCAAACTCGACGTAAAACCCGCGGAACTAGTGAACAATTCTACGCCCTTACTACCACGGTTGAGCCTACGTGTTACTCTCAAGCCGTTGGTCATCCACAATGGCGTGATGCCATGGACCAAGAGTTTAACGCTTTCCTACACAACAACACCTGGAAGCTGGTATCACCAGACCCGAGTATGAATGTGGTTGGCTGCAAGTGGGTTTTTAGAACCAAGAGAAAGGCAGATGGTTCAGTTGAGCGTCATAAAGCTCGTCTTGTTGCAAAAGGCTTCAATCAAGTGGCTGGGGAGGACTTCTTTGACACCTTCAGTTCGGTAGTCAAACCAACTACAGTCAGATTGTTATTTTCACTAGTTGTCTCAAACAACTGGATACTATGACAGCTAGATGTTCACAATGCGTTTTTGAATGGGCACTTATCCGAGACGGTGTATATGAAACAACCACCAGGCTACGAGGATCCCGTGCACCCGAGTCAACCAACCAGTCACTCCATCAGCTGAGGCATTTGACAATCCTACTCAATACCGCAGCATTGTAGGTGCTCTTCAGTATCTCACTATTACTCGGCCCGATCTCTCCTTTTCAGTTAACAGGCTCTGTCAGTTTATGCACTCTCCGACTGTAGAACACTGGGGGCTCCTAAAGCGGGTACTTCGTTATGTGAAAGGCACTCAACAGTTTGGTCTTCAACTATCTCCTTCTTCGTCCACAGAGTTACATGCTTACTCCGACTCTGATTGGGCTGCCCCGTGGACAGAAAATCGACTAGCGAATATGTAGTCTTCTATGGGGGTAATCTTATCTCGTGGCTCTCTCGTAAGAAGCGTACTATGGCTCGTTCTTCTACAGAAGCTGAATATAAAGGGTTAGCTGATGTTTCTGCGGAAGTCACCTGGGTGGTCTCCCTTCTTCGTGAGCTATGACTTGACTCTGGTAAACCAGCTCACTTATGGTGTGACAATCTTGGTGCCACTTATCTAGCGGCCAATCCGGTTTTCCATGCTAGGACTAAGCACGTGGAAATTGATTTTCATTTCGTTCGGGACAAAGTTGCTTCAGGAGATTTCATAGTCAATTTTGTCTCCTCATAGGATCAGATTGCGGACATCTTCACCAAACCTCTTCCGGTACCGCGTTTTCAGGCTCTCCGACGCAAGCTCAATGTTGTCGAGGTGCAACCTTGCGCTTGAGGGGGTGTGTGAGTTATGTTACATTTAGTTGTTACCATTTATTTATTATTTCTTAATATATGTTATTAGTTCTTGTGGTTGTAATATAGTCTTAGTAGTTTTCCAATAGAATAGGAGAGTCCCCAGTAGGTTATATTAAAAGGACTCTCTCTCTCTCTTGTAATTGATTGAGAAATTCAAAATACTTTACTAATCCTAGGTGCATTAGTAAGGCCAAACGGCATAACAAGCCATTCATATAGACCATGTTTAGTCTTGAAGGCTGTTTTCCATTCGTCCCCTTCCTTAATTCTTATTTGATGATACCCAAAACGTAAATCAATCTTAGAAAAATAACAAGCACCAAACAACTCATCAAGCATGTCATCTAAACGGGGTATAGGGAAACGATATTTGATAGTTATTTTGTTAATTGCGCGACAATCAACGCACATTCACCAGGACCCATATTTTTTGGGTACTAGCAAAACAGGAACGGCACACGGACTTAGGCTTTCTCGGATTTGCCCTTTGGCCAAGAGTTCATTAACTTGCTTTTGGATTTCCTTAGTTTCCTCCGGGTTGCACCAGTAGGCTGGCCTATTTGGTAATGGCATTCCCAGCACCAAGTCAATTTGGTGTTCAATCCCCCTTAATGGGGGTAAACCCGCGGGAAGTTCCTCCGGACAAACATCTTCGAATTCATGCATCAAAGAAGTTATTGCCTCGGGCAAATGACGAAGATTAGAAGTACCCTCACTGGGTCCTTTATGCAACAAAAGAAAAACTTGCCTCCCTGATCTTATCGTTTTTTCCACATCTCTCTTTTTTCCAAAGAAATTTTTCTTTGTTTTTTCTTTTTCCTCACTTTTATTTTTCTCTCTTTTGCTTCCTCTCTCTTTTTCAACACTTTGTTCACTATTTCCATTGTTTTCAATTCTTTTCTCATTTTTCTCTCTTTCTCTCATTTTCTGAAGGTCATCATGAATTTGTCTCGGAGTCATTGGGGTTAAGGTGATCTTCTTGCCTCAGTGCTCAAACATGTACTTGTTATAATAACCATCATGCAACACCTTCTTATCAAACTGCCATGGCCTCTCTAGAAGAATGTGAGCAACATCCATGGGCACTACATCACAAAGGATCTCATCTTCATATTGTCCCAACTTGATTGGAATTAAAACTTGTTGATTCACCTTGATATCCCCCGCCTTGTTTAACCACTGCAGCGCATAAGGTGTATGGTGGATGTGTGTGCTCAATCCTAGCTTCTCCACCATTTTTGTACTAGCAACATTAGTACAGCTCCCGCCATCAATTATTAAATTACACACCTTACCATGAACAAAACACCTTGAGTGAAAGATGTTTTCACGCTGACTTTCATCCCCGGTGGCTTGGATGTTGAGCATGCGCCTTACCATCAAAGCATCTCCCTCAGCTGGTCCCTCAAAAACTTCATCATTATCAGTTTCAAGTAGTACATCCTCATGTGATTCAGAGTCCTCTTCGGTCTCCCCCTTGAAATCACTTTGCTCGGAGTCGGTAATAATCCTCCCTTTCTTTACTGTCATATTTACCTTGTTTGGACAAACTTTTGCAATATAGCCTCTTCCTTGACATTTGAAACACTTGATGTTACGCGACCTAGAGTTTCCTTCGATAATCTCCTTACCTTTTTGTTCTCTAGACTCCTTTGGTTTACCATTGCCATTCCTTGACTGGAATTTCTCCTTGGAACCCTCCTTGTTCTTCCATGAGGAAGAACTCATGTGGAATCGGTTTTTCTTTCGTTGCAAGGACTGCTCCACCTTTATGGCTAGTTGTACTAGCTCATCATACTCCACATAATGTTGCCTCTCAACTTCTTCTCGAGTTTCTGCATTCAGGTCTCTAAGGAACAAACGTATACCCACTTGCCAGTGGAAGACATGTATTCCCACAATGTGGAAGAAACATATACCCACTAGGTAGTAGAAGACTCGTATCACCATAAGGCAGAAGACTCATCTTCCAACCACTAAGTGGAAGACTCGTACACCCACCACTAGGTCGACAACTCGTATTACCACCGCTCAATGTAGGATGAGACACAAAACTAAGAACTCGAAGCGTTCTTTAAAAAAACAAACAAACAAAAAATAATCAAATTTAAAAATAAACAAAAAAAAAAGAAAAAGAAAACAACAAAAAAATAATTAAAAAAATCAGTCGGTCAAGGACTGATTGGAAATCAGTCGATCAAGACCGAAAAATCTCCAGTTGAACAAGACCGACTGGATTCCAGTCAGCCAAAACCAACTGGATCCCAATCAGTTGAGACCGACTGCCTGCCAGGCAGTTGGTTTTGACTGACTGTAGCCCATCAACTGTTCCGTAAAAAAAATAAATTAAAATAATAAATAATAAAAATAAAAAATATAATTGATGGTAAATATGTTACCGGAATATAATAGTATATTATTACAGTATGATAGTACCATGAGTAGTTTTAGTGCCAGTACAGTAGCGTTGTGTGTAATAAACAAAAGTGTCCCCCCTCCTCCTACAACAGGCTTCTACTTATACTCCAGGTGCAATGATTCTTCTTCTACGAGTTGTAACGGTCTTCATGATGGCAGTCTTGAATGCGAAGTGGAGCCGTTGGCAATGACTTCTCTCCTCAGCATAACGGGTGGTGTTTAATTCCGCGTCCGCTTGTCTGCCTGTGGTTCGAGTCGGGTGTTTACCAATTACCCTGTCACCAGTCCCCTACTCCCTAGCCAACGTGAGTGGCTAAGGTGGCTTGGGAGATATTTGAATAGGAATCAAATATGATATTTGGTCGTCTTTGTTTTTTTATAGAGCTCTTCCCTTCACCTTTCTATTTTTTACCGCCTCCTTCGATCCTGCGTCCACTTTGTCCAGTACGTTCCTTCTTCAATTTTTTTCTTTTTGTGAGGTGTGGCCTCGGCCGACCCTAGCCGAGGCACAGGGCCTCGGCCACTGTGGCAGAGGCACTAGACCTCGGGCATATGATGTTTTTTTTTATGGTTTGTTTGTTTTTGTTTTTTGTGTTTGTTTTTGTTTTTGGTTTTTTTTTTTTTTTTTTTTTTTTTTTTTTTTTTTTTTTTGTAATGAATCTAACAAGGACGGACCATCAATTTTTTTTTTTTGTAACGAATCTAACCAAGACGAACCATCAGCGAATAACTTGTTTTCTATGTTGCGCAAGCTCCTCCTCTGTTTTATTGTCTCTTTCCTTCCTGGCCTGATCATATCTTCTTTTCTTGGTGTTGGAAATGGACGGCTTGAGGTCCTCTTCCTTTCGCCACACATTGTCGGGTAGGCCTTGATGCTGGTACTGCTCTGGATACTTAACAAATTGAGCAAAGTATCCGCTCCGCACTAGTTCCTCTATTTGCCCTTTCAAAGTGTGGCACCCATTAGTATCATGGCCAACCTGTCAGTGGAACCGACAGTATTTGGTTTGGTCCTTGCTTGGAGAAGCTGCCATGCATTCTAAGGGAAAATGCACCATTCCCATTTTCTCAGCGTGACTTAGAATCACGCTAACCCGATGAGTAAGCGGTGTTAAGTGTCGCGGTGGGGCGAGACGAGGCCTCTCATGATCTTTCCCCTTCATTGACTGGTTTGGGCGTGGTGCGTGGTTGGCTGGACCAACTTTATCAAATCGCCCATTCTTCCTGCCTTCTTCCTCCTCTTTCTTCTTTCTATCAGCCTCCTCCACCTCGGCATAGCGGTTTGCTGTTCTCATTAGCTCCTCATAGGAGCGTGGATGGTGAGTGTTCAGCTGTCTTTGAAAATTTCCTGACCTCAATGCCTAGATGAACATGAGGATTGCCACTTTAGAGTCGAAGTCGTACACATTGTTGACTTCCTTCTTCCATTTGCTTAAGAAATTTCTTAAAGCTTTCACCCCTGTCCTGCTTTACTCTGTAGAGATGTGAAAACGGTTTCTTGTGATGTATATGCACGGAGAAATAAGCCAAGAAATGTTTGGACAACTCTGCAAAGTTTTGGATCGAACCATCTGGAATCGTGTTGAACTAATCTTGGGTAGTTCCATCCAAAGTGGACAAGAACGCCATGCACATTACGGCGTCGCCAGCCCCAGTCATTACCATGGCTGCCTTGTACCTTGTCATGTGGACACGCAGGTCAGAAGTCCCGGTGTAGGCCTTGATAGTGGGCAACCTAAATTCTCTTGGGAGGGGCGCATCCATTATACTAGAAGAAAATGGAGTGGTCATCCTCACCTTAGGTTCTGGTGAATGTTCTCTTGCTTCTACCTTCTTCTCTAGCTCTTCTATCTGTTTTTAAAGTTTTTCCACCACTTCCTTCTGCATGTTTGGGGTTTGCTTAAGCGCCGTGGACTGACACGGAGTCGGTCCCCCAGACTCACCCATCCCTTCCATCCGGAGTGACTGCTCATCTTGGTGTGGACCCTTGGTCCTTTTGGCCTTCGACTGCGCCCACAACCTTGGCTGGATAGCAACCCTTTCACCTCACCATCTCATGGCGGGCATAGAAACGGCCGGCCGACGAGTTGCACTAAGGCACAGACACTGGGTTTGCTTTTCCTCTATTTCCTTCTTATGTGCGGATACTTGGAGCAGTTGACCTTGAATCTCCGCCCCCAACTAGGTTAGGGCTATCGTTGCCTGCTGAATGACCCAGGTCGTTGCCTGGGGGTTCATAGATAGTTCCCGTGCTTTGGGCGTTTGCTGCCCTCCACTGTGATTGTTGTTGCCCTGCTAGTGATGACAATCATTGTGACCACCACCGGTGTTGTCACAATTCTCGTGGTGAGAATTGTGGGAATCGCTAGATCTTGATCCGGCCATCTCCATTGATAAGTTGATATTGTTGTTATATGTAGAGCTTGCTTGAGATTTGGCCTTAGCTCTCAATAAAAGCACCAATGACGGTAAATATGTTACCGGAATATAATTGTATATTATTACAGTATGATATTACAAAGACTAGTTTTAGTGTCAGTACAGTAGCATTGTGTGTAATAAACAAAAGTGCCCCCCCCTCCTTTTACAGCAGGCTTCTACTTATACTCCAGGTGCAACGATTCTTCTTCTACGAGTTGTAACGATCTTCATGATGGCAGTCTTGAATGCGAAGTGGAGCCATTGTGGTGGAGCCGTTGGCAATGACTTCTCTCCTCAGCATAACGGGTGGTGTTTAATTCCACGTCCGCTTGTCTGCATGTGGTTTTTGTCGATTATTTACCAATTACCCTGTCAATAATAATAACAAATAATAAATAATGAATTTTTTATAAATTTTAGAAATCTTATTTCTAGGTCAACTCAGTCGAAGATGATCACAAGAATATGATTAAACAGCATCTCTTAGCATACTTTCCAAAGACTTCGAATCCATGAAATTTCAAGAAAGTGGGGGACTGGATGATGAATAATATACTAGGCATGGGCCACATGGACCAGCCCAAGAGAGTAACTGGATCAAGAGGGCCCAAGAAGGAGACCCAGTACAGAGCTACCGAAGAGTTTGATAAGGATTGGACTTAGTATTTATAATATAAGTAGGACTAGGGCTTATTATTTATAATGTAACAAGGACTTCAATATGAGGCAATCCAGAATTCTTATTTCTTGTAGGGCTGTAGGCCTAAAATATATATAAATAGACCCTCCATATTGGGGACAAGTAATTCTGAGTAATACAATACATATATTCTCTCTATATATTTTTTCCATACATTTTTCTTATATTCTCATTATTCTAAAGGTAGTGTGGCAAACCTTTGACTACCCTAAAAGTCATAAAGCCAACACTTTTGTTTCACTTCTATGCAATATGAATGCTATTGACTCCCACATGGAGGAGAGTGGGTTCGAGCCTCAGTGGAGGCAACTGTAGGTTGAAAAAGTAGTTTTGAACAGATACTACATTGTAACAGAGTCAGTAGTACTAAAAAAAATGCAATATGAATGCTAACTTTATCCGTCGTTTTTAAGACTGCTTGAAATATTACGAGTATGTAAAGAAGATTTAGTCTCTGTTTCTATAACTTAAATTAAAATCACAACTCATGTTGATTTTTCGTGAATTGCAGCTTACAAAGGTATCAAAAAGAAATGATGACATTTTGTAGAGATGTGTGGCCCTTGTCACTAGCAGGTTGATGATTTCTCTATGGTTATTGAAGTGCTGGCCTAGTCAATATGGGAGATTGGGAGACTCATCCATGGTGATTTCTCTAGTAAGTAAGCCAATGATCTCTGGTATGTTGGTGATTTTTAAAGATGGGTTTCCACTTTCATGAGATTGATGGTAGTGCACTATGGAGTTGAACATCAACGACGATCAATCATTATTGCATGGATCGTGGTCCATACAACTGTGATCACAATCCCAAAACATATAAAATACACTATTCTAATTATAAATTATATTATTCTAAATCATAAAATACATTATTCTAACATGCATTATTCTAACTGTTTATAAAACATTAATGCGCTACAACTTGAATGCAAAAGCACAGTTAACATTCAATCGCATGTAAATCAAATTGATCAATTAAAGAATGTTTATGATCATAGATTTTTAGTTAAAATAGAATTAAAGATAAAACTTACTCGATTCCATTGGAGATGTAATCTCTAGACAAAATAAATCAAGAATTGTTTCATCTTTATAATCTGTATACTGATGATATGGAGACTATAAAGCCCTAATCCCAAGAGTTTTCTTGGGTTTGTGAAAGATGTGATGAAAAAACCCTTGCAGATTATTGCCCCAAATGTTGCTTAAATATTGGTGGCAGTATTTCTTAAACGCACCCAAAATAGGCAACATTCTTAAAAGAACCCAACCTTTTTTAACATACATCTTTTAACTCTTATATTTTAACAGAATGAGAGGAAGATAATTTTATCCAGTAATTCCGCCTTTATACATTACTAATCATCATCGTGAGCACCTTATGGAATTACAACATTTATTTTATGAATCAATTATTTCTAGTAATGTCCAACTTGATTCATATGAGCGTGACACTTTTATTATATGAATCAACGTTAGGAATTTATTTCTAACAATCTCCCACTTAATTCATATAAGTGTGACTTTACACTTTTCAGTCCTTAATTTAAGCTCACTTAATATGAAAATGCAGAAGTTACAACCTCATCGAACTTTACTAACCGAATCATGGCGGTTACAGGCTTGACATAGCGTCTTTCTCCTTTCCATGCATCACAGTTAAAAGAATTCAAACAATAATAATAAAGTAGAATCTGAAAGAACCTTATTCCTTATTGATAAGACTCCGAGATACCCTTATTTCAGGCACATTTTAAGGTGTTTTATCGCGTCTATAGCATCCTTATTTGGTAAATTATGTGCGTAAATGCTTGAAAATCACTAACTGATGCACGGAAGCTACTTTTTAGCTTAAAAGAAGCAAAACAGGTGCCCCGGGAGCGAATAGGACCAAAAGATGAGCTTTAAGTGCAAACCAGGCAAGAGCGGAGCCCCGGAGGACCAATCTGGAAGGCCACACGCGTGTGAGCAAGCGTGGAAACTTTCCAGAAGCTCCCCACGCACGCTCAGCTAGGGTTGTCATTTCGGAGACTATTTAAACCCCTTTGATGAATTTTCAGAGGAGGATTCCAGAATTTTAGTTTTCCCTTTTCTTAGTTTTTCCTTTGGAGAACTTTCTCCATTTTTCTTAGTTTTTAGATTAGATCAATCTCCATTGTAGAAGACAACAAGCTTGGATTGAAGATCTTCTTCTCTCTAGGTGATCTCTATTTCATTTATATAATTTTAGCTATCTTGTTCTTGGATTAAATTAGCTTTTGCTTGCATTTCATATCATGAGTAGCTAGTTTAGTCTAGGGATTTCGATTGTGTGATTGAATATTGCTTTTGTGATGATCTTATTTTTATATCTTGGATCTATGAGTTTGTGTTGATGGATTATCTATTCTTGTCTTTTGATTGTTGTTTTGATGAGATCTTGTTTGGATTTGGCCAATCTAGATGAGAGATTGAGCTCTTGACTCTTTCATGTCTTTGATTAGAGTTAGGATTTGAAGCTTTACACAATCAAAGTTCCTATGGATTTCTTAAGAATAGTAGGATAGTGTGTAGCTTAAGTGTTTGATAAAATTCCTCTTAGAACTTTGGATGCTTGAAGGCACTCCTAAGTCAAAGAAGCCTTAGTACACAAGGTGGAAAAGGACTAAGACAACACACTCTTAAATAGACAATATCCTAGCAATCCTAATCCATGACCTTAGACTCTCACTATGCAATATTCATGAACACTATCCAATCCCTACCCCTTTTACATATTCACAAAATCACTTTTACTTTACTACTCCCTTGCACTCAAACCAACCAATGAACTACTCTCACTCACAAATCACTCTTCGCCACACTCGAGTCCTATGCATGATCCAATCAAGTAAACTCCTGAATGTTTGACACACCTCCACGTCCCTCCTTCGAGACCGACACTCGGGGAGTCACAGACTTTCCGTTTTAACATAAATATCTTTTGACATTTCACCCTATGCACGCAAGTTGTTGTCAGAATGGCGCCGTTGCCGGGGAGGGCAATAGGTTGTCTTATGTTTTTGTTTACTTTGATTGAATGAATGCTAGATTTGAGAAATGTTAATCCATTCCATTTAATTTTATTTTGTTTTTACTTGTTTTTGCTACTAACCCAATTGACTACTTCTAGTCAATTGTGGAAATTTTTGTTTCATTGATAATTTTACTAGGTGAATGCACACGAGAGCAAAAGGAAACCAAGGTTTACTACCCTACATTCCTGAAATTAATAGAGCAACTAGAAGGAAAAATACCCAAGGATCACTAATGGCTTCATCAAGCGCAACAAGAAATCCACAAGGAAGAGGCACAACAGTACCAAATCCACCCCCAGTTCCAATTAATCCACAAGTACCGATTAACCATGAAGAACCTATCATTGAAGAACCACAAGCTAACAGAGCAAATAATCAAGAGATCATTGAAGAACCACAAGCTAACAGAGCAAATAATCAAGAGAACATTGAAGAACCACAAGCTAACAGAGCAAATAATCAAGAGAACATTCGTGAACCACAAGCTAACAGAGCAAATAATCAAGAGAACATTCGTGAAGAGGAAGCTAACAGAGCAAATAATCAAGAGAACATTCGTGAAGAGGAATATTATGGAAATCCTCAAGAACCACAAAGATCAATTGCAGATTACATAACTCCGAATTTTAACATGCACAACTCAATCTATGTACCTCCAATGGAGAACGTCAACTTTCACGTGCATCCAACTATTCTCACACTGGTTCAAAATAGTCAATACTCGGGATTACCATCTGAAGATCCCAACGCACACATCACAAGGTTTATACGAGCATGTGGGATGTACAGACAAGAAGGCGTTGGCGATGAAATAGTTCGACTCAAATTATTCCCATTTTCAGTTATAGGAGAGGCAGCACGATGGTTGGAAAGCCAAGACGACAATCATTTCAGAACGTGGCAACAGTTGCATCCTGAATTCATGAACGAGTTCTTTCCCATCACAAAAACTATGAGGATCAAAAGGTTGATACAAGAATTCAAACAAGGAAGACTTGAAAGTTTGGGAGAAGCTTGGTGAAGATTCAAAGTTCTTAAAAGGCAATGCCCACAAGATCTGATGCACCCCTGGGACATGATTAGCTCATTCTATGGAGGGTTGACAGATGAAGGAAAAATGTCGCTTGACTCATCCTCCAGCGGTGCCTTTGTCTCCCTAGCTTTGCAAGAGGCTGAGGAACTAATCGAGAGAATATCTAAAAAAACATCCTGTTGGTATGAACGAAGAGGAGATCATGGAGGAATTTATGAAGTTGATAATCGAGTGGCAAGTGAGGCCAAAATCGAAGCAATGAATCACGAAATCAAAAAGCTACAGGCTATGGTAGAAAAAATGGAAGGAAAGCCCAAGCCTTGCATGGCCTTGGCACTTTATTGTAATATCTGTGGAGGACCTCATAACACCAATATTTGCACTTCTATGTCTGCATCTGAACAAGTTGAGGCGGTAGATTATCAAAGGAACTCCAACTTCAATGCTTATGGACAAAACCAAAGATCAAACAACAATTGGAAACAGGGAGAGGGTTGGAACAATAACCATAATGACGGATATCAAGCGCAAAGACAATACAATTATGGACACAAGCCTGCATATGGACAAAATGACAAGAACAGACTGATGTACAATCAAAACCAAGGAAATGGAAATCAAATGACCCAGTTCAGGCCACAATACGACTCTCAACTTGATTTTACTCAACAAAGGAGGGATGACATCCGTGAAGTAGATGAAGACTTACAAGGACGATCATGGAACTGAAAAATGATCGGGCAAATCTGAAACAAGAGATTACTCAAGAGATTAGACAAGAAATTTCTAGTCTTCGACAAGAGTCTAAGGCCACGCTTAAGCGATTGAGAATCAAATTTCTCAAATGTTTAGGATGATGTCAGATCGCCACTACGGACAACTCCCGAGTAATACTGAAAACAATCCGAAAGAGAGAGTCAACGCCATTGATGCCAAAGAAGAAACTCATGAGAAGTGTGATCCAATGGATGCTATCTGTGGAACATGTCAATGTAAGGTAGATGACCAAAGAAACAAGACTACCTCTTGTAGTCCAAATCTTGAATTGAAGAATGCGAACAGCTCGTGCACCATATCAATGAAAGAACACAAGGAGAAAACCACTTCGGAAGAATGCCTGAAAGAAAAGGAGCTACCACGAGACAACATCAAAAGTTCAAAAGAGAAAGAAACAGCCCAGGAAGGTACAATTAAAGCTTTTATTCGAAATTTTTTCAATAGCAAAGAATACCGTGAATTGTTTGAGAATGACATTTGTGATAATTTTACCTGTTTGAGCCAAAAATCTTCGGCTTGTTTAATTGAGGGAAACCCTAGAAAGAAGGGTGACCCTAGAGCTTTATTGATCCCTTGTTCTATACAGAACATGGAACCTAGAAATGCCCTTGCTGATCTTGGTGCTTCTATTAATGTCATGTCTTTAAATCTTTTTGAAAAACTGAACTTACCACGTCTGAAACCGACGAGGCTGACTCTACGTTTAGCTGACGGAACCACACGGTATCCTGAAGGCTTAGCGGAAGATGTTTTAGTAAGAATAGGGAAATTTCTTGTACCTGTCGATTTTATTGTCTGCAAGATGGGAGATGATGATCCCCATGAATCCTTAATTCTCGGAAGACCATTTCTGGCTACTTGTCGTGCACGAATAGATGTTAGTTCAGGAGAAATTCCCCTAAGATTCAAGGGACAAGCCACAAATGACGACAAGGAAAAAGCAAAAGAAGGAACTGATGATGATGAAAGGGCAAAGGTCAAATCAAAGGTGAAACCAAAACCGAAGCGGAAGAATGATAAGCTTACCTGGAAAAACACGTGGGTACCAAAATGCTTTCTACCCACTACCAAGAAATATGGTTGAATTTCAACCAAGGAATGATGTGTCTAGCCAATGACGTAAACCGTGGCGCTACTTGGGAGGCAACCCAAGGTTTTAATAAAATGTTTTTACATTATTTTTATGCTTTCGTTTTTAATATTTTTGTTCTAATAAATTGCTACAATCATATGGAACCATGTTTTGAGGACTAACTTGTAGGAGTCGGGACTAAAAATTGCTTTGGAAAGGTTAAATATGGACATAGGTATGGAAGGCAAAGCCAAAAATCGGAAGAAAACAATGCAGTGGACCTACACGAGGCTCACACGTGTGTAGCCATGCGTGGGAACGAGGCAGTAGCCTCCCACGCACGCTCACACACGTGTTGTCATGCGTGGGAGCGAGGTAGAGAGCTCCCACGCACGGTCACACGAGTGTGACCAGCGTGGAAGGCCCCCTACGGGTTTAAAACCCTTGTTCGGCCACTCCACGCCCCCTAGCCCCAAAACACCATTTTTCTCTTCTCTTCTCCACGCAAGGAAGAACCAAACTCAAGGTTTGAACATATTTCTTACTTTTTACCTTCAAGGAAATCAAAACATCAACATCAAGGTAATTTTTCATCTTTTTAACTCTTTATCCTTGAATATTCATGAGTTTGGAAGAGCTTGAATGTGAAATTTATTCTACATTGCCTAGCATGATTTTGAATGATTTTGAATGATTAAATTGGTTATAATGCTTCATAGAACTATCCTTTGATGTTTTCTTTCATTATTGATGGTTACATTGATGGATTGTTATATATTCTTGAACTTCAAGTGTGAACACCATTGATGAACAAATGGGTTTGTTAGATTTCTCGTTGAAATTATGAAGTTGATGCTTGAATTGATGTGTAAACTTGTTATAGAACTATTATACACCATCAATTTGATTTTTCACATGCTACATTGCCCAAATTAAATTTTCAATTTCAAACCCTAATTTTGAATTTGGGGAAGAAGATGAAGTTGACTTTTTGAAATTCTTGACTTTTGTAGTTGAATTCTTATTTGACTATCAAATTGATATATCTTATGATGATTTTATGCATGTGTGTGATAATGGAATAATATTGTTGATATTCTTATGATAGAATTGTCCAAAATATAGGGGAAACTATGGCAAAATTTTCAAAAATTCTTAGCCCTATATGTTTGAAATCCATTATTTTGACAAGGAATTTTGCACTATTATGATGGTGACTTGTTTAAAGCCAATTACCATGAATAATAATTTATATAATTTGTAGGATGGGACGCTCGAAAGAAATTGCAAAGAAATCAAAACATGATGTAGGAGAATCGAGTCGATCTAGGACACGGCAACAAGCTACTGCTCAATAGGCTATACAAGAGCCGGGGCAAGGTCATTGCGACACTTGACACCTATTCAACTTGCAACGGTAGATAACTATAAAGGGAAGCAGCTTTCTGTTGGCTGTCACTTTGAGGACAATGTTTTAAGAGAATTTGGTTGTTTGGAAGAAGTGAATATGCTCCTTAGGCACCCACAGCTCCGCTATCTGTTTCAGTGGAGAGGACCCACCTATGCGCCTGTCACCTATGAGTTCTTGGCGACCCTAGAGATTAGAAGGGAAGTCAACGATGCAAGGGAGTCTATTTCATTCACTCTTTTCGCCAACCACTACAGTATGTCTGTCAACACTTTAGGTGTTACACTCGGTTTTCATGATGTAGCAAGCATATCCATGCCATATTTCAGAGATTTCAAGGAAGATTTTGATACTGACGAAGTTGCTAGACAGTATTGGAGAAGAATCACCAACAATGCCCCATATAACTCTTCAAATTTGAAAGCAAAGCTCATCACCCGGAATGCTCTGAAGGCTATCAGATTAGCCTTCGCCATAAATCTCTCAAGTAGAACCACAAACCGCAACAAGGTATACAAGCAGGATCTATTCTACATGTGGTGCATGGAGAATGATGTTCGCATCAACATGGGCGTTCAAGCTAGGAAGTGGCTCCAGACCCAGCTAAAGCCTAAGGTTCAGACTGTGCTTATTGGACCTTTTGTTACTAAACTGTGCATTGGGTTGGGCCTACTGAACAGGTTGATGGGAGAGAGATCCGATGGTTGTACAATTTCTTTTTCCGTGGGTGAGTTCTTTACTGCAGAATTAAGGCTTGGAGGTGATGATGCACCTGATTTAGAGGCTTCTAATGATGACAACGAGGACGAGGAAGAGAATGAGGAGGAGGATGCTGCACAAGAGCAAGGCCCTACTCCAATGGAGTGGACTGCGTCACAGAATTTTCATAGACAGCTCCATGAGGAACAAATGAACTATTGGCGTGAGGAGCATACTTGGCAGCAAGGCCACTTCACATCCATCTCCGCAAGACAGGATGTTCACACCGAGGACCTCAACCGCATGAGACAGGCGATGGAGGATAATGATAGAAGAATTGCCGCTCTTGAAGCTAGATTCGACAGACAATTTCGTCCCTTCGGTGATGAGTGATGCCTTCCTTCAATTTTTCTCGGTCCTGACTGATTTACACTTGATTCTGAGTTCTGTGACTTTGGTTACTATGGTTGATGGCCCCACCTGAACATTAGGATCCCTATGCGCGGGGTTCCGACTTTTATTTCTTTTATCTCTTTACTTTGCTTTATTTATCTTTATCGCTTTATGTTATTTAATTTCCAACTGCTTTACTTTTCTGCATTTCTATTCGAATATTTCTACTTATTTTTATGCTTTATTATCTAAGTTTTTATTATTTTTATTGCTTTTATATTTCTATCAGTTTATAATAATTGAATAGTACTCCGAAAACCCTTTTTGTATGTTATGTCTCCATTTCTTATAGAGCATCTATAACGGGAGCGAGCCTATGCTGGAAGCTAAAGTGTGGAAAGAGGGATGCATACTTGGTTTATCCTCTTATCCCTTTTCTAATTTTAAGCCCCGTTTTGATCTTTAAAGTGTGGAAATATTTTCTTTATAGCTTTGTGTATGAGTATACTTAAGTTTATCATGATTAATAGGATTGTTTGATGCAGACCCTTTATCCCATAGCAATTTCCAAAGTGTGGAAAGGGATTTTTATTTGTCTATCCTTAGAATCCTTGTTTCGTTCTTTTACCCTGTACGTATAGAAACATCGAGGACGATGTTTACTTTAAAGTGTGGAAAGGACGCACTTCGTGCTTTACATGCTTACATGCTTAGTTTTAGAAGTTGAAGCTCTTGGGAATGATAAGCGGGTGCATTTGCAGTTTTGAAAAGAGAGTTATTATTTGTGTTATCTAGGGAGAATTTTGACTAGATGCCCAAAATTTTTTACTCTCGAAATATCTTTGAGGAAGTTACTTTTCGCACCCATGAGAGTGTTTAGAGCCAAATAAGTTTATATTCTTGCCTGCTTGCATGATGTTCACCTCTTTATTTACGTAGGACCTTAGTCAAGGATCTCTCGAAGTGGGAGTGTGCACTCTTTAATTTTAGAAAGATAAAACTAGCGAGGCCCGGAATTGAACTAACCTTGGTAGGGCATGGGGCAAAAGGTGAGCCTAATGGTGAGCTTAATGAGAAAACAAAACCCTTGAACATTAAATAGAAAAGGGCATGAGGGGTTGACACGAGGAGAAGTCGAAAAGGCAAAAGGCCAATCACTAAAGAGTTTAAATTTGAGGGAAGCCAATTCGTTGGGTTGTGTCCAAACCATAGTCTTCGGTAAGCAAAAAGCTTTATCTGGAGTCGGTTGTTCACATAAAAAGATCCCAAGAATTGAGAAAATAGAGCTGAGGTGAGCCGCTTTGCTAGGATTCGAGTACCCATTGCACTGACCTTCGAAAAAGCATGGATCTCCATGTGAAGTTGGGTGGCTCGATGACGTTATCCTAGGAAGTGAGAAGAAAGAGGGACCGCGCTAAGCCAAAAGCGGTGAGTGGTCCATGCCCCTACCCTCATTTACATTTACGTTGGGCTTTGGCGTACAAGGATGGAAAGTTGATTAGCTAGTGCACATCGTTCCCACTAGTGGGATCGGCTAGAGGCCCTATTTAAATAAAAGGTGAACCAAAACTTTGGAAATGCGTGCTTGCGTATGGTGCGAGAAGTGTGATCCCTTGTTTTATTTGTTTTATCTACGAAAGGTTTTTATTTCTCGAAAATATTTCTTGAGTTGCTGACATCTTACCAAAATCCTTTATAGATAACACAAATGATTTCCCCCGTTTCAACAGTCTTAGACACCCATTATTTTGACTTGCCAAAAGCTTTATTTTGCATGGGAGAGTTTCTCGGAGACTTATATGCTTAGAGAGTAAAATGTCTTGGTTGAGGACAAGCAAGAAGCAAAGTGTGGAAAATTTGATAAGACTCCGAGATACCCTTATTTCAGGCACATTTTAGGGTGTTCTATCGCGTCTATAGCATCCTTATTTGGTAAATTATGTGCGTAAATGCTTGAAAATCACTAACTGATGCACGGNTTTAAGCCCCGTTTTGATCTTTAAAGTGTGGAAATATTTTCTTTATAGCTTTGTGTATGAGTATACTTAAGTTTATCATGATTAATAGGATTGTTTGATGCAGACCCTTTATCCCATAGCAATTTCCAAAGTGTGGAAAGGGATTTTTATTTGTCTATCCTTAGAATCCTTGTTTCGTTCTTTTACCCTGTACGTATAGAAACATCGAGGACGATGTTTACTTTAAAGTGTGGAAAGGACGCACTTCGTGCTTTACATGCTTACATGCTTAGTTTTAGAAGTTGAAGCTCTTGGGAATGATAAGCGGGTGCATTTGCAGTTTTGAAAAGAGAGTTATTATTTGTGTTATCTAGGGAGAATTTTGACTAGATGCCCAAAATTTTTTACTCTCGAAATATCTTTGAGGAAGTTACTTTTCGCACCCATGAGAGTGTTTAGAGCCAAATAAGTTTATATTCTTGCCTGCTTGCATGATGTTCACCTCTTTATTTACGTAGGACCTTAGTCAAGGATCTCTCGAAGTGGGAGTGTGCACTCTTTAATTTTAGAAAGATAAAACTAGCGAGGCCCGGAATTGAACTAACCTTGGTAGGGCATGGGGCAAAAGGTGAGCCTAATGGTGAGCTTAATGAGAAAACAAAACCCTTGAACATTAAATAGAAAAGGGCATGAGGGGTTGACACGAGGAGAAGTCGAAAAGGCAAAAGGCCAATCACTAAAGAGTTTAAATTTGAGGGAAGCCAATTCGTTGGGTTGTGTCCAAACCATAGTCTTCGGTAAGCAAAAAGCTTTATCTGGAGTCGGTTGTTCACATAAAAAGATCCCAAGAATTGAGAAAATAGAGCTGAGGTGAGCCGCTTTGCTAGGATTCGAGTACCCATTGCACTGACCTTCGAAAAAGCATGGATCTCCATGTGAAGTTGGGTGGCTCGATGACGTTATCCTAGGAAGTGAGAAGAAAGAGGGACCGCGCTAAGCCAAAAGCGGTGAGTGGTCCATGCCCCTACCCTCATTTACATTTACGTTGGGCTTTGGCGTACAAGGATGGAAAGTTGATTAGCTAGTGCACATCGTTCCCACTAGTGGGATCGGCTAGAGGCCCTATTTAAATAAAAGGTGAACCAAAACTTTGGAAATGCGTGCTTGCGTATGGTGCGAGAAGTGTGATCCCTTGTTTTATTTGTTTTATCTACGAAAGGTTTTTATTTCTCGAAAATATTTCTTGAGTTGCTGACATCTTACCAAAATCCTTTATAGATAACACAAATGATTTCCCCCGTTTCAACAGTCTTAGACACCCATTATTTTGACTTGCCAAAAGCTTTATTTTGCATGGGAGAGTTTCTCGGAGACTTATATGCTTAGAGAGTAAAATGTCTTGGTTGAGGACAAGCAAGAAGCAAAGTGTGGAAAATTTGATAAGACTCCGAGATACCCTTATTTCAGGCACATTTTAGGGTGTTCTATCGCGTCTATAGCATCCTTATTTGGTAAATTATGTGCGTAAATGCTTGAAAATCACTAACTGATGCACAAAAGCTATTTTTAGCTTAAAAGAAGTAAAACAGGAGCCCCGGGAGCAAATAGGACCAAAAGATGAGCTTAAAGAGCAAACCAGGCAAAAGCGGAGCCCCGGAGGACCAATCTGGAAGGCCACACGCGTGTGAGCAAGCGTGGAAACTTTCCAGAAGCTCCCCACGCACGCTCACACGCATGTGAGAGGCGTGGAGACTACAATGCGCGAATTTCAGCTAGGGTTGTCATTTCGGAGACTATTTAAACCCCTTTGATGAATTTTCAGAGGAGGATTCCAGAATTTTAGTTTTCCCTTTTCTTAGTTTTTCCTTTGGAGAACTTTCTCCATTTTTCTTAGTTTTTAGATTAGATCAATCTCCATTGTAGAAGACAACAAGCTTGGATTGAAGATCTTCTTCTCTCTAGGTGATCTCTATTTCATTTATATAATTTTAGCTATCTTGTTCTTGGATTAAATTAGATTTTGCTTGCATTTCATATCATGAGTAGCTAGTTTAGTCTAGGGATTTGGATTGTGTGATTGAATATTGCTTTTGTGATGATCTTATTTCTATATCTTGGATCTATGAGTTTGTGTTGATAGATTATCTATTCTTGTCTTTTGATTGTTGTTTTGATGAGATCTTGTTTGGATTTGGCCAATCTAGATGAGAGATTGAGCTCTTGACTCTTTCATGTCTTTGATTAGAGTTAGGATTTGAAGCTTTACACAATCAAAGTTCCTATGGACTTCTTAAGAATAGTAGGATAGTGTGTAGCTTAAGTGTTTGATAAAATTCCTCTTAGAACTTTGGATGCTTGAAGGCACTCCTAAGTCAAAGAAGCCTTAGTACACAAGGTGGAAAAGGACTAAGACAACACACTCTTGAATAGACAATATCCTAGCAATCCTAATCCATGACCTTAGACTCTCACTATGCAATATTCATGAACACTATCCAATCCCTACCCCTTTTACATATTCACAAAATCACTTTTACTTTACTACTATCTTGCACTCAAACCAACCAATGAACTACTCTCACTCACAAATCACTCTTCGCCACACTCGAGTCCTATGCATGATCCAATCAAGTAAACTCCCGAATGTTTGACACACCTCCACGTCCCTCCTTCGAGACCGACACTCAGGGAGTCACAGACTTTCCGTTTTAACATAAATATCTTTTGACATTTTACCCTATGCACGCAAGTTGTTGTCACTTATGTCTTAAATAAGACCAATGTTATCACTACTTAATTATGCATAAATGAAGTGATCAACATCAACCATAACAAAATCAAAACTTGAATAGATATCTAAGAGTATCAACAACCCAATGTGCTAATCAAACATAAATCCATATATGTATGGTAGGTTTAACCGTTATACAAGGACTTTGCCAGCATGCCCATTCTACCAACATCATCTCGAGAATGAGACCTCTCTACTACTCTTCCACCAGCTTTCAACAAACAGTAGTTGGGTTGGTCACTCCTAGGTACATACAAATTTGTGCTTGGGACGACCATAAATTCTTAGATAAGCTGAAGTCTTCCCACAAGGCTGGAAGGAAGAGTTCTTCTTCGTTCACCTAGCTGCTCTGCACCCGACATACGATTTCCCAACTGCATGGACGGCGTCGTGGTATCGTTTGCAGAGAAAGCCAGCGTGGCCCGCGGACCTGGAGCAGCTGGTCAAGGTTTTGGTGGAAGGGTATCTCATTTATACATGCTGGTGGTCCCGACTGCGTGCCATGCAAAGGGAAAACATACTGCCTACAGGCGCAACCCACACAGGTTTGCCTAACGGTTATTCTGACTACTTGTTTCTACTTTCTTTCTTGCATTTTTAATTGTTTGCCTTGTGATTTCAGGGAATAATGACACCGAGTAGTCTTCTAGCGACTTTGTTGGTCCCGATAGGGTGGGAGAAGTCTAGAGGGGGGGGGGGGGGNAAAGATGAGCTTTAAGAGCAAACCAGGCAAGAGCGGAGCCCCGGAGGACCAATCTGGAAGGCCACACGCGTGTGAGCAAGCGTGGAAACTTTCCAGAAGCTCCCCACGCACGCTCACACGCATGTGAGAGGCGTGGAGACTACAATGCGCGAATTTCAGCTAGGGTTGTCATTTCGGAGACTATTTAAACCCCTTTGATGAATTTTCAGAGGAGGATTCCAGAATTTTAGTTTTCCCTTTTCTTAGTTTTTCCTTTGGAGAACTTTCTCCATTTTTCTTAGTTTTTAGATTAGATCAATCTCCATTGTAGAAGACAACAAGCTTGGATTGAAGATCTTCTTCTCTCTAGGTGATCTCTATTTCATTTATATAATTTTAGCTATCTTGTTCTTGGATTAAATTAGATTTTGCTTGCATTTCATATCATGAGTAGCTAGTTTAGTCTAGGGATTTGGATTGTGTGATTGAATATTGCTTTTGTGATGATCTTATTTCTATATCTTGGATCTATGAGTTTGTGTTGATAGATTATCTATTCTTGTCTTTTGATTGTTGTTTTGATGAGATCTTGTTTGGATTTGGCCAATCTAGATGAGAGATTGAGCTCTTGACTCTTTCATGTCTTTGATTAGAGTTAGGATTTGAAGCTTTACACAATCAAAGTTCCTATGGACTTCTTAAGAATAGTAGGATAGTGTGTAGCTTAAGTGTTTGATAAAATTCCTCTTAGAACTTTGGATGCTTGAAGGCACTCCTAAGTCAAAGAAGCCTTAGTACACAAGGTGGAAAAGGACTAAGACAACACACTCTTGAATAGACAATATCCTAGCAATCCTAATCCATGACCTTAGACTCTCACTATGCAATATTCATGAACACTATCCAATCCCTACCCCTTTTACATATTCACAAAATCACTTTTACTTTACTACTATCTTGCACTCAAACCAACCAATGAACTACTCTCACTCACAAATCACTCTTCGCCACACTCGAGTCCTATGCATGATCCAATCAAGTAAACTCCCGAATGTTTGACACACCTCCACGTCCCTCCTTCGAGACCGACACTCAGGGAGTCACAGACTTTCCGTTTTAACATAAATATCTTTTGACATTTTACCCTATGCACGCAAGTTGTTGTCACTTATGTCTTAAATAAGACCAATGTTATCACTACTTAATTATGCATAAATGAAGTGATCAACATCAACCATAACAAAATCAAAACTTGAATAGATATCTAAGAGTATCAACAACCCAATGTGCTAATCAAACATAAATCCATATATGTATGGTAGGTTTAACCGTTATACAAGGACTTTGCCAGCATGCCCATTCTACCAACATCATCTCGAGAATGAGACCTCTCTACTACTCTTCCACCAGCTTTCAACAAACAGTAGTTGGGTTGGTCACTCCTAGGTACATACAAATTTGTGCTTGGGACGACCATAAATTCTTAGATAAGCTGAAGTCTTCCCACAAGGCTGGAAGGAAGAGTTCTTCTTCGTTCACCTAGCTGCTCTGCACCCGACATACGATTTCCCAACTGCATGGACGGCGTCGTGGTATCGTTTGCAGAGAAAGCCAGCGTGGCCCGCGGACCTGGAGCAGCTGGTCAAGGTTTTGGTGGAAGGGTATCTCATTTATACATGCTGGTGGTCCCGACTGCGTGCCATGCAAAGGGAAAACATACTGCCTACAGGCGCAACCCACACAGGTTTGCCTAACGGTTATTCTGACTACTTGTTTCTACTTTCTTTCTTGCATTTTTAATTGTTTGCCTTGTGATTTCAGGGAATAATGACACCGAGTAGTCTTCTAGCGACTTTGTTGGTCCCGATAGGGTGGGAGAAGTCTAGAGGGGGGGGGGGGTGAATAGACTTCTCAAACAATTAAAAAACTTTATAACACTTCAACAACAGAGATTTCAAGTGAATAAATTCAACTTGAAATGTGCAGCGGAATATCGTACGGTAAAGTGCTATAAAACAAAACTGCGTAAAACTGAAGAGATGCTTGACATGCAATACGTTGGAAAAACTTAGAATAGTTCAAAGAACATGTATGCAAAGTTTGAGCCACATGCGAACGTGGGAACACACAAACCCAGATGATATGATCAACACAGTACGTAAAGGGTTAGTATGTTAAAACATGCAAATATGTAAAGTGCAGTAAGGTAAATGAGAGGTAGAGATTTATAGTGGTTCGGAGATGGTGTAATTCTCCTACTCCACTTCTTCCTTGCTCCAAGGAAGGTTTCCACTATCTTTAATCACCCAGATACAATAGTGAAACTCCTGAGTGCTACGCACAAAGCTACACTCAACCACGAGCTCTTCGCACAAAGCTAAGCTCCCGAGCGCTACGCACAAAGCTACGCTCCACGAACGCTACGCACAAAGCTACGTTCCCGAACGCTACGCAGAAAGCTACGTTCCAACCAAGTGTTACGCACAAAGCTGCACTTAGTTCACCCGAGTGTTACGCACCCAGCTACACTCCTTTCTACCCTCGGTAGAGATACAACTGTTGTTCAAAGAAATAAAGATTTCTTTTCTAAGACTTGAATTCCTGTCGTGTATAGCTCAATATCCCAGCACTTTGTATTTTGATTGCATTCACCGCTCAATACCACTTTCTTCTCTACCGTGTATCTTGTCCTCGTGATGTTCTTCAAGTCTTCTTGGGCTTTTTATAATTCAAAGAATTATTTGCCCGTTATGAACATTCAAATTTTGAACGTTCACTTGATCTGATTGGTCATTCCAATCTGATCTTGATGGCCATACCTTCTCATTTAATGACCATACCGTTGATCTGATAACTTGCCAATTTGATCTGATAAAATCTTCAATTTGATCTGCACATTTAATGTCGCTGGTAACTTTTGACAAATGTGACACCCCGGGTTGGTCAACCTTACAACCGGGAGCATCACCGCCACACCTAGGTCGAACCCAGCGAACCTTTAGCGGTTCATCACTAGGTGCACAAGCTAATTTTCCTTACCTAACTCGACAACAGTTGAGGTATAAGTTAAACATTCCAAACATTCACACACACATATATATATATATATAGGTTCATAGGTGTGATAACGACGTCCTTAGAACCCCAAAACATAAGTTAGATATATATATATATATTCACAATGCCAAGTTTGGCAATTGATCTACTAAGACTGCTGCAGAATGTGTACACAAAAATAGAGTTTTAGACACACAAAAGAGCTGGATGATGAAGAGGAATCGTCAAGAGCTAGCAGGGTGTAGCCGGGTACATAGGGGCCTTCCCCTATCATATGTTGTATATAGTCTCCATATCCAAAAACTGAGCCATTATAGTTCGGTGAAGTTACCGAACTATACGACTCATTGCTGGATGACATCTGTTAAAGGGCAACAAT
>NC_044916.1:14909470-14920462 GCF_003576645.1 Ipomoea triloba | reverse complement strand
TACTAGTTCCAAGAAGCTAGTCGTGTGATGTCTGAGAAATGGGATATTTTGAAGATGTCAAGTATGGTAGTGAAATTCACGCGTGTAATGTGCATATGATAGCTTTATGCTTATTTATAATCGTAATTTACAAGCATGAAAGCATGTCAATCAATAGGAATTCTATGCTATGGTCATTGGTAAGTTAAAACATCTTTACCTATAAATGAGAAGCTTATGGGTTCTTACTTAGCCGTCGTGCTAACGGGTGCTTCTACTAGTTCCAAGAAGCTAGTCGTGTGATGTCTGAGAAATGGGATATTTTGAAGATGTCAAGTATGGTAGTGAAATTCACGCGTGTAATGTGCATATGATAGCTTTATGCTTATTTATAATCGTAATTTACAAGCATGAAAGCATGTCAATCAATAGGAATTCTATGCTATGGTCATTGGTAAGTTAAAACATCTTTACCTATAAATGAGAAGCTTATGGGTTCTTACTTAGCCGTCGTGCTAACGGGTGCTTCGAAGCACCCGTTAGCACGACGGCTAAGTAAGAACCCATAAGCTTCTCATTTATAGGTAAAGATGTTTTAACTTACCAATGACCATAGCATAGAATTCCTATTGATTGACATGCTTTCATGCTTGTAAATTACGATTATAAATAAGCATAAAGCTATCATATGCACATTACACGCGTGAATTTCACTACCATACTTGACATCTTCAAAATATCCCATTTCTCAGACATCACACGACTAGCTTCTTGGAACTAGTAGGGGGGGGGGGGGTGAATAGACTTCTCAAACAATTAAAAAACTTTATAACACTTCAACAACAGAGATTTCAAGTGAATAAATTCAACTTGAAATGTGCAGCGGAATATCGTACGGTAAAGTGCTATAAAACAAAACTGCGTAAAACTGAAGAGATGCTTGACATGCAATACGTTGGAAAAACTTAGAATAGTTCAAAGAACATGTATGCAAAGTTTGAGCCACATGCGAACGTGGGAACACACAAACCCAGATGATATGATCAACACAGTACGTAAAGGGTTAGTATGTTAAAACATGCAAATATGTAAAGTGCAGTAAGGTAAATGAGAGGTAGAGATTTATAGTGGTTCGGAGATGGTGTAATTCTCCTACTCCACTTCTTCCTTGCTCCAAGGAAGGTTTCCACTATCTTTAATCACCCAGATACAATAGTGAAACTCCTGAGTGCTACGCACAAAGCTACACTCAACCACGAGCTCTTCGCACAAAGCTAAGCTCCCGAGCGCTACGCACAAAGCTACGCTCCACGAACGCTACGCACAAAGCTACGTTCCCGAACGCTACGCAGAAAGCTACGTTCCAACCAAGTGTTACGCACAAAGCTGCACTTAGTTCACCCGAGTGTTACGCACCCAGCTACACTCCTTTCTACCCTCGGTAGAGATACAACTGTTGTTCAAAGAAATAAAGATTTCTTTTCTAAGACTTGAATTCCTGTCGTGTATAGCTCAATATCCCAGCACTTTGTATTTTGATTGCATTCACCGCTCAATACCACTTTCTTCTCTACCGTGTATCTTGTCCTCGTGATGTTCTTCAAGTCTTCTTGGGCTTTTTATAATTCAAAGAATTATTTGCCCGTTATGAACATTCAAATTTTGAACGTTCACTTGATCTGATTGGTCATTCCAATCTGATCTTGATGGCCATACCTTCTCATTTAATGACCATACCGTTGATCTGATAACTTGCCAATTTGATCTGATAAAATCTTCAATTTGATCTGCACATTTAATGTCGCTGGTAACTTTTGACAAATGTGACACCCCGGGTTGGTCAACCTTACAACCGGGAGCATCACCGCCACACCTAGGTCGAACCCAGCGAACCTTTAGCGGTTCATCACTAGGTGCACAAGCTAATTTTCCTTACCTAACTCGACAACAGTTGAGGTATAAGTTAAACATTCCAAACATTCACACACACATATATATATATATATAGGTTCATAGGTGTGATAACGACGTCCTTAGAACCCCAAAACATAAGTTAGATATATATATATATATTCACAATGCCAAGTTTGGCAATTGATCTACTAAGACTGCTGCAGAATGTGTACACAAAAATAGAGTTTTAGACACACAAAAGAGCTGGATGATGAAGAGGAATCGTCAAGAGCTAGCAGGGTGTAGCCGGGTACATAGGGGCCTTCCCCTATCATATGTTGTATATAGTCTCCATATCCAAAAACTGAGCCATTATAGTTCGGTGAAGTTACCGAACTATACGACTCATTGCTGGATGACATCTGTTAAAGGGCAACAATGAAGCACCCGTTAGCACGACGGCTAAGTAAGAACCCATAAGCTTCTCATTTATAGGTAAAGATGTTTTAACTTACCAATGACCATAGCATAGAATTCCTATTGATTGACATGCTTTCATGCTTGTAAATTACGATTATAAATAAGCATAAAGCTATCATATGCACATTACACGCGTGAATTTCACTACCATACTTGACATCTTCAAAATATCCCATTTCTCAGACATCACACGACTAGCTTCTTGGAACTAGTATCACACGTCTTATCATAGCCATTGATTTAACCACTACATATGAAAAACTCGACTTAGTTTCATTTCAAAGTATGAGGCCTTATAGGAAATGTTGAATATTCCTTGTCGTTGACCGATTGAACCTGGAACATGGGCTTGCGGTCATTACCCAAGTTCTCTTCTCGGTCCCTTGGACGATGGTTCATTAGAATGGCCCCTAGTGTGGCCCCGCCTAGGTCCATTAAAATGACACCAACCCGGAGACGACGGAGTCAATACGCTTAAGTGTGCACACCCCCACAGTCTAGCCATACATGAGTGACGTAGAGTGTAACCCCTCATCTTTTCCGATAAGTTTACGGGTTCGAAAAAAATATATTTAGGCTATGAAATTTATGAGATGATCTCTCGGTTCTTCAGAAGGATTTTTTTTAGAGAGGNAGTTTGAGCCACATGCGAACGTGGGAACACACAAACCCAGATGATATGATCAACACAGTACGTAAAGGGTTAGTATGTTAAAACATGCAAATATGTAAAGTGCAGTAAGGTAAATGAGAGGTAGAGATTTATAGTGGTTCGGAGATGGTGTAATTCTCCTACTCCACTTCTTCCTTGCTCCAAGGAAGGTTTCCACTATCTTTAATCACCCAGATACAATAGTGAAACTCCTGAGTGCTACGCACAAAGCTACACTCAACCACGAGCTCTTCGCACAAAGCTAAGCTCCCGAGCGCTACGCACAAAGCTACGCTCCACGAACGCTACGCACAAAGCTACGTTCCCGAACGCTACGCAGAAAGCTACGTTCCAACCAAGTGTTACGCACAAAGCTGCACTTAGTTCACCCGAGTGTTACGCACCCAGCTACACTCCTTTCTACCCTCGGTAGAGATACAACTGTTGTTCAAAGAAATAAAGATTTCTTTTCTAAGACTTGAATTCCTGTCGTGTATAGCTCAATATCCCAGCACTTTGTATTTTGATTGCATTCACCGCTCAATACCACTTTCTTCTCTACCGTGTATCTTGTCCTCGTGATGTTCTTCAAGTCTTCTTGGGCTTTTTATAATTCAAAGAATTATTTGCCCGTTATGAACATTCAAATTTTGAACGTTCACTTGATCTGATTGGTCATTCCAATCTGATCTTGATGGCCATACCTTCTCATTTAATGACCATACCGTTGATCTGATAACTTGCCAATTTGATCTGATAAAATCTTCAATTTGATCTGCACATTTAATGTCGCTGGTAACTTTTGACAAATGTGACACCCCGGGTTGGTCAACCTTACAACCGGGAGCATCACCGCCACACCTAGGTCGAACCCAGCGAACCTTTAGCGGTTCATCACTAGGTGCACAAGCTAATTTTCCTTACCTAACTCGACAACAGTTGAGGTATAAGTTAAACATTCCAAACATTCACACACACATATATATATATATATAGGTTCATAGGTGTGATAACGACGTCCTTAGAACCCCAAAACATAAGTTAGATATATATATATATATTCACAATGCCAAGTTTGGCAATTGATCTACTAAGACTGCTGCAGAATGTGTACACAAAAATAGAGTTTTAGACACACAAAAGAGCTGGATGATGAAGAGGAATCGTCAAGAGCTAGCAGGGTGTAGCCGGGTACATAGGGGCCTTCCCCTATCATATGTTGTATATAGTCTCCATATCCAAAAACTGAGCCATTATAGTTCGGTGAAGTTACCGAACTATACGACTCATTGCTGGATGACATCTGTTAAAGGGCAACAATGAAGCACCCGTTAGCACGACGGCTAAGTAAGAACCCATAAGCTTCTCATTTATAGGTAAAGATGTTTTAACTTACCAATGACCATAGCATAGAATTCCTATTGATTGACATGCTTTCATGCTTGTAAATTACGATTATAAATAAGCATAAAGCTATCATATGCACATTACACGCGTGAATTTCACTACCATACTTGACATCTTCAAAATATCCCATTTCTCAGACATCACACGACTAGCTTCTTGGAACTAGTATCACACGTCTTATCATAGCCATTGATTTAACCACTACATATGAAAAACTCGACTTAGTTTCATTTCAAAGTATGAGGCCTTATAGGAAATGTTGAATATTCCTTGTCGTTGACCGATTGAACCTGGAACATGGGCTTGCGGTCATTACCCAAGTTCTCTTCTCGGTCCCTTGGACGATGGTTCATTAGAATGGCCCCTAGTGTGGCCCCGCCTAGGTCCATTAAAATGACACCAACCCGGAGACGACGGAGTCAATACGCTTAAGTGTGCACACCCCCACAGTCTAGCCATACATGAGTGACGTAGAGTGTAACCCCTCATCTTTTCCGATAAGTTTACGGGTTCGAAAAAAATATATTTAGGCTATGAAATTTATGAGATGATCTCTCGGTTCTTCAGAAGGATTTTTTTTATTTATGAGATGATCTCTCGGTTCTTCAGAAGGATTTTTTTTAGAGAGGCTAGTTTCTCTCGGTTCTTCAGAAGGATTTTTTTTAGAGAGGCTAGTTATTAATAAGCTACGATCTACGTACCGGTCGCGAACCGTAAAAATTTTAAGGATTTGTATACAGTTCGAATTTTCCTAGAAAATGGATTATTGAGTATGTATACAGTTCGAATTTTCCTAGAAAATGGATTATTGAGTATGATTACAGTTCGAATTTTCCTAGAAAATGGATTATTGAGTATGATACGATTAAGCGTGAACTTCCTACTCAGTTCAAGTGAGAATTTAAACGGACTGTAAAAGTGAAATTGTTACGGACCTTCGTACCTGTATTTCGCGAGATACCGAAAAAAATTCCCAATTTTAGCGGTTAATGACGGGATTATTTTTAGGATAATTTTGGTGTTAGAATTTTCCCGAATTAAGTTATAATCCTCCGAACTTTTATCTGATTTAATCCCTAACTGGCAAAGGAGTCTTATTCTACAAGGCACACCATGGAATTTTGACAAGTGGCATCATTATTTACCACATGGTAATAAATAATTAATTAATGGGAAGAGTGTGGGATAAGCTAGCTAAGAAAATTGATCTCCAAGTCTTGCATTTCCTTCATCTTGGCCGAAAATATTAAGGGAAAGGAGAGAGAAAATAGATCTCATCTTCATCTTCATTCTTTGTTCAAGAACTCCATAGCCAAGTTCTTCACCAAGTTCTTCCATCCTAGGTAAGACTTTGGATTTTATTCGGTTAAAAGACTAGAATCCTTTCACAGAACTTATTGTAAGCTAAGAATTCTTGGAAATATCGTTGTTATGGTGATTTTATTTAGGATCTTCGGTGGAAATTTGGAGGGGAGGATCACAACACTTTCTACGGTTTTAAAAGCTACTTGGGAGGTAAGGAATCCCTTAAGTTGGTTTAGTCACTTGAAAATGGACAATTGCTAGTGAATGATGAGATTAGGAGTTTTATGAATATGTTTGTATACATGTTCATAGCTTGTATATGCATGTACATATTATATTTATGTCCATATAGGCTTATACTTGTGGAAATATTGAAAAAAATCAAGTTAGTCTCTGGCAGTAACTTCCGAGATTTATTGGGAAAAAATTGGTAAGTTATTTTGATTCTATTTTTTTCCGATATGTAGTTCTATAAGTGTAGAACCTGCATATAAAATTTCATAATGATCGGAGTAGTATAAGTATGGTTTTCGAATTTTTTTCCAAAACTGGTCCACAGAGAAAAAATTCTGGACAGCACACTGCCAAGGGCAAAAATGGAATTTTCTGTGTTTATTCGCGAACCAAAATGACCAAAACTTTTTATGGACATCAAGTACTATGAGTTGGGGTTCTACCATAAAAATTTCAAGTGAAAAAGAGTTCGGGAATTATTTTTACCGGCTCAATCTTTCGGACTGCGCTGTTTGTACTGTCCAGAATAGGCAGAACGTGTTGGACGCGGCCCTGGACGCGCGTCCACTGCGCGTCCAGTGGAGTCCAGTAGGTTCAGAACTAGGCAGAACCCGTGGACGCGGTAGCGGACGCGCGTCCACCGGTCATCCAAGGCGAAAGTAAGATTAAATGGTGTAAGCTTGNAGCGGTTAATGACGGGATTATTTTTAGGATAATTTTGGTGTTAGAATTTTCCCGAATTAAGTTATAATCCTCCGAACTTTTATCTGATTTAATCCCTAACTGGCAAAGGAGTCTTATTCTACAAGGCACACCATGGAATTTTGACAAGTGGCATCATTATTTACCACATGGTAATAAATAATTAATTAATGGGAAGAGTGTGGGATAAGCTAGCTAAGAAAATTGATCTCCAAGTCTTGCATTTCCTTCATCTTGGCCGAAAATATTAAGGGAAAGGAGAGAGAAAATAGATCTCATCTTCATCTTCATTCTTTGTTCAAGAACTCCATAGCCAAGTTCTTCACCAAGTTCTTCCATCCTAGGTAAGACTTTGGATTTTATTCGGTTAAAAGACTAGAATCCTTTCACAGAACTTATTGTAAGCTAAGAATTCTTGGAAATATCGTTGTTATGGTGATTTTATTTAGGATCTTCGGTGGAAATTTGGAGGGGAGGATCACAACACTTTCTACGGTTTTAAAAGCTACTTGGGAGGTAAGGAATCCCTTAAGTTGGTTTAGTCACTTGAAAATGGACAATTGCTAGTGAATGATGAGATTAGGAGTTTTATGAATATGTTTGTATACATGTTCATAGCTTGTATATGCATGTACATATTATATTTATGTCCATATAGGCTTATACTTGTGGAAATATTGAAAAAAATCAAGTTAGTCTCTGGCAGTAACTTCCGAGATTTATTGGGAAAAAATTGGTAAGTTATTTTGATTCTATTTTTTTCCGATATGTAGTTCTATAAGTGTAGAACCTGCATATAAAATTTCATAATGATCGGAGTAGTATAAGTATGGTTTTCGAATTTTTTTCCAAAACTGGTCCACAGAGAAAAAATTCTGGACAGCACACTGCCAAGGGCAAAAATGGAATTTTCTGTGTTTATTCGCGAACCAAAATGACCAAAACTTTTTATGGACATCAAGTACTATGAGTTGGGGTTCTACCATAAAAATTTCAAGTGAAAAAGAGTTCGGGAATTATTTTTACCGGCTCAATCTTTCGGACTGCGCTGTTTGTACTGTCCAGAATAGGCAGAACGTGTTGGACGCGGCCCTGGACGCGCGTCCACTGCGCGTCCAGTGGAGTCCAGTAGGTTCAGAACTAGGCAGAACCCGTGGACGCGGTAGCGGACGCGCGTCCACCGGTCATCCAAGGCGAAAGTAAGATTAAATGGTGTAAGCTTGATTATTGATTATTGATGTTTAGATGATGTGGTTGTTTGATGTTCGTGAGATCAAACTAAGCTTTGATTGTTGTTGATGTTTAGATGATGGGGTTGTAATGAACCTAAGAGGTTATGAGAATGATGATGATGTTATAACATGTTGATACATGGGTTATGAAATGGTGATAAAGTTAGGATGGTTATTACTGATGATTGTAATGATTATAGATAGTAATTAGAGCTTAATTAAGGACTTAGTAATTAATGATGGATTAACAGTGGAGTTCAGGAGGTAATTAAGCTCTAATTATAGTGATTAAGGACTGATAATAGTTATTAAGGTTTAATGACTGGATGAATAGACGGAATGGTAATTAATATATTATCAAGGTGGGACTAATTATTTGAAGGATTATCTTTGGTGATTATTGTGAGATCTTTGTTATGGGCAATACTCTCTATTTGGTGGTTATGTTGAAAGATTGGAATTACTCCTTTAGAATGAAATTGTTATATGGAAATATTGAGATATAGATTGTATATGGTGAATTTTGAGGAAATAGTTGTTGAACGACTTTGGATTATGGTTAGGCAATGACTTTGCCTATTAGAAATTTATATATATTTGGATGTGCGATATTCTCAAGTTAGGATCTAATGGTGTTGATCATGATGGTGAAAGTTGTTAATGACGATAATGACAAGGATAACCATCTATTATTAGTTAATGGTGGAACCATGATTATGGATTACCGATGAGGATTGGATTGTAAGATGGACTGAAATTCATGATAAGGAACAAGGTTAAGGATGTTGATATTACTGGTGCTATGAATCGATTGATTCATAAATGGTTGACTATGGGTTCGTACTATTATAATAATAGTATTAAGAATGGATATATGTAGTGTTAGTAGAATATACAAGTGTATAACTAGCTGGATTGATTTCAAGTATGGGACTTGAATATGAAGTATATCCAAGAATATCCTAGTATTGTATATGATGAAGTATCCGATGAGTGACCAGCTTGTGTCCAGTTATGCTTTCTTCCAATCTTTGCTCGTGCTTGAGCTATGCTTGAAAAGCCTTTCGGCAAATAAAAATGTTTATAAAACTTACGTTGCAGAACGTATGCTATTTTGGTAAACAGGTTGTCAAAACCTTATTTTTGGGGAAAATACTACTTTTTGTAAGTGTGTACTTTACATGAGAGTGATGAGAAAATGATGTTTGAAAAGCCTGTGGGCACTGAAAGTATTTTGAAAATCCTTCAGGGGCTAATGAGGTAGCCAATTTTAAGTATTGGACTCAATTGTGAAATATGTCCAAAAGAAATGATTTAAGAAAGAAAAACTGAAGGAAGGATCATGTTTTCAAACCCTTAGTTTCTGGAATAAGGTGGGGACCTTCGGGAAGGCTTAAATGCCACGGCCCGGGGTTTGAATAAGGTTGGACCTACGGGAGGGCTGGAGTGCCATGGCCCGAGGTTGGGATAAGGAGACCTACGGGAAGGCTGGGAAATGTCACGGCCCAAGGTTTGAAAAGGGGAATTGAGAAATGTTCAAAAAGGAAAGCCTCGTGCTTACTCAGGGGAAACTAAGTGAATTTTTTTTACTATGAAAATTATTGTTACTCTGGGCTGCGGTTCAGATTATTATAAGCACTAGAGCTGCGATTCTATTTGCAAATGATGAAATTCCTGGAAATGAAAGTTTTACAAACTTGTCTGAAAGGACACACAAATAATTTGAGCGACAGTTATGCCATTGTATTTAACTGAGAAAACTTTACATGATTTAACTTATATACGCTACTATACTATCTGTGAATCATTTGGTTGCAGGTAGGTTTTCAAATCATGGGTAAAAACTTTACGAACTTCCAAATTATTTGTGTTTTCAAACCTTTGTCTACTTTTAAGTGACAATGGATTTCCTTACTTAGCGGTCGCGCTAACTACACTTCGATGTGTTTACAGATGTTGTCTAGTGTGGGCTCCTGAAGCCCGATGAGCTCTGAATAGGATGGAAGTCGAGGTTGAGGACTACTCTATCCTAGAATAGACACCCTGGAAGAATTATTTCCATATGTATTAAGTTGGAATATTGATGTGGTTATTTGATGTTGTAAGTTTAGCCTTAGCGTTTGGGTATAGGAGAGATACCTAAGCGTGGCGGTAACACCTAGTTTTCTGCTGGTTAGATGCTTCCGCAATGTATTATTAGGGATTTTGCAATAAATCCGAGATGTGAAAATTGGGGTGTTACATAGAGACTCGGCGAATAGACTTCGCCTAAGTATGAATACAACCGTACATATTTCAATGACAACCTTCGGTAATTATAGCCCGAGGTAAAAAGACAACAAGGTCCTCTTAACTCCTTGAAACTAAGGTTTATTCATTTTAAACATTCACTACTCTTGTTCCGACAATACGCTCACCTTTCCTACTTATACACTCATTAACATATGTATTCAACAGGTGGTACATAATTCACATATCACGACAACAACCAACATGGCATGATTACACTATCAGATTCTTTCCTATACTCACAACGCACTTTATTACTTATTCATGTTCACAACACATAGTTCACATACACTACCTATACCTATACATATATATATATATAACATTAACATACCTATACTCATATATATATCATATATATACGGTACATAATATAATATATATATAATACATATGATGTACAATATGTAATATAGATATAGTAGGGTACGTATATATTGTAATATATACCCATAACATGTAATTGGTAATATAATATATAATATAGGTATATAATAGGTATATGGTACATGATATAATGTATATGGATAATACATATATTTTACAACAATATATATATATGTATATATGTTACGGTATATATATATATAGTATATATATAATATGTATTTTACTACCTATATACATATACATATATATCAAACACACACACATACACAATATATATATATATATCACGCCACACACACACATACACAATATATATATATGTCACGCCACACACCCACATACACAATATATATATATATATACACACACACACACACATATATATATATATATATATATGTATATATATATATATATATATATATATGT